>NW_005842616.1:836555-862085 GCF_000455745.1 Alligator sinensis | reverse complement strand
AATTTTCCACTGATTAAGAGGGTTTCTGATTTGTGGAAGCCTAAAAGTCACCTGCCTTCACCCAACTAGAATGGAGCTTTATCACTAACCAGGGCACTGGGAGCCCTGCCCACAGTGAGGGCCGAGTAAGCAGCTGCAAGTGAGAACACCTTTCTCTAGCAAAGTGACAACTTTCCACCTGCTAAAACTTCCTTTTGTTTTTGCCAAGGAAAAAAAGGCAAGAATCAAACCTTTCTTTCCTGCCAAACTTGCAAACATGGTGTTTCTCACCACCAGCTACACACAGGAACACCCTACTTGTGCATTGGCATCAACCTCTGAGGACACTGCTGGAGAACAGCTGGACCCAAACCTCATCTCATGTGAACGGGCACAGCTCAACAGAATTCAATGAACCTGATTCATCGGTACCAGCTGATGCCTGACCCCAAGCTCTTTACAATACTTTCTAGCCTGCCGTTAGTTTGACTGGTTTTCTCCTCTCAGTTCATTCTCCTCTGAGTGCATTTTTTTGTGTTCACAAAAAGTAGTCATACATTGATGTTCCCCAAACAACACACAGTGGCAGTTAAAACCTCCTACATGTTGCCCTGCTGTAGTTATTTTTATGACAGTAATGCCTAGATAGGTGCAGTGAGCCAGACAGGTGCTGCTGCACTGGGAAGGCACCATACAGACATGTAGTAAGATACTCTTCTTGGAAGAACTCACCATTTAAATGGACCAGGCAGAGAAAGTGGGGGAGGAGAATGAGGTACAGACACCCTCAGCCACTCAGACGTATTATTTGTATCACAGTAGGCCCAAGGACCCTCCAGCTGTGGACCGAAACCCATTGTGCTAGACACTGTACAAATGGAACAAAAAGACAATTCCTGCCTCAAAGACCTTAGGACTCAGCCCCACCATGTCATTTCCCGTATGTCACCATCAGATGATAAAAGCTTTCGGTCCCTAGTACAGAAGAGAAGAACCCAGAAGCTTTTCCCACTGAGTTTTAAAGTTTGGGTTTTTTACAAGGAATCCACTAGGACTTGGCAGTATAGTATATGCTACACAAGGGGCCTGATCCTATTCTGCCTATCGAGCATCTAAGCAAGTGATTTAGTCATCTAAGGGAGAATCTGTTCCACCCTACGCGAGCCCTGCAAAAAGTGTGAATGCAAAAGGTGGGTGGTCCTTCTCCTCCCCTCTCCTTGTAAATTAGGCCTACAGCTAAATGCATGGTACAAACGCAGATGCATTATCAGTTTTTGAGGTACAGCTACTCCTTGCTTAACATCATAGTTACGTTTTTGAAAACTATGACTTTAAGTGAAACGATGTTAAGGGAATCCAGTTACATCCCAGTCGTTACCTACTACCAAGCAGCAGCCAAACAACTTTATAACCGAACACTGCGTGACTTTAAATGAGCATGTTCTCTAACAGATTGGCAACGTAATATTGTAATGAAACAACCTTAACCGACACGCCGTTAAGTGAGGAGAACCTGTACTCAAGAAGGATGGAGTAGGATCACACTTAGACACCTAAGAGGCAGAATAAGATTTGGCTAATGGTTTTCAACTGGCTGAAGAAGCAAAACTTTAAAGCATGCCCTTGAGGTACAGCTAAAGCATGGACACCCATTGCTAAATCTCTGGGAGTACAGAACGATATGGTATAGAAAGCTATTGACTGACCAGTGTCATCTAAAATTAACTCCATTAAGATTAGCTCTTTAAATATACCATGTTCTTCACCAAGCAAGATCCCATTAATAGAGGAAACTTACACTGGAGGTAGACATTGTAGGGTTTGACAGACCAATTTAAGGGTCAAACGCAAACAGCAAGTCTCCATATCTAGCCTCATGAAGATCACCTCGTTGGCCTGCCAACAGATGCAGCACCGCTCATCCCGATGAAAGCATGTGGAATTCCCCGAGGTGATCGTGCCCCAGCCAATGAACCAAAATCAACGCCTGAAGACTAACTGGAAGCCAGCATACACTTTGGAGAACTGATGTGATCAGCAATTTGCTGCTGCAAAATCTGAAAAACCAGCCTCTGCATTTATCTTTCTGATCAGGCTTTCTAGTCTGTGTTATGATTCACCAATCTCGTAATAAATCATGCTGCCGCTGGTTTTTTATATATTGTACAATGATTAGGATAAGTCAATGGCTTATATAACAGAACGCTTGTTTATAAGTGTCGTGTTACATGCCTGGCATTAAAGGCAGCCAGAAAGAAAAGAAAACCCATTACTGGCACATGCACCTGTTCTCAGAGCGAATAATACCTATGGGAAGTTCAGACATTTACACACAACGGTTTGGGCTCCCCATTAACAACTGCATTTTGCGGTCCACAGTCACCATCCAGAATACTCCTGGTGTCACTCGGACAATCTCTTCATTTGAGTCAAATCATGCTTTCATCGAAGTCACTGCAGATCTCGCAATGCCTCACAGTCAAATCCACTACCATTGTACCAAAGTCCATTGTCCTAAAATGAAGAATTACTCATGTTCTATTGAAGTGGTTTTCAAACTCTGGTCCCTGGACCCTGGGGGGTCCACAGACTGTGTCTAAGGGGTCTGCAAAATATAAATATGATCAATTAAAAGTATGTGGGTACCCACACTTACAATTCAAAGGGTTCTGCACCTCCATTCAAGATTTTTTAGGGATCCGCAAATGAAAAAAGGTTGAAATCCACTCTTCTATAGTAATAAAACCAATGCTAAAGCTTGACACAACTCCATAGCATTAAGGAGTGCTGGACAAATCAAAGTAACTTTTTATCTGCTCAGCTTGGCCCAAATTCTTGTACCTCACACAAAAAGCCCAGGGACACCAGCTTTGTTCAGTGCAATGGAAGAAAACGTCTCATTCAAGCCCACTGGTTCAGTCATCTCCGATCTAAACTACGCTGTTTACAGAAAACTGTCTAACTAGCCTTCCTGACCAGGTTTGCATTCTTTTTTTTTTTTTTCCATCGGAGAACTTGAAGTATGGTCTCAACTGTTTTTCTGTGGCTTTTATTTTTAAAGGGCGGCACTGGCATTTACACCTGTGCACCAAAGAAGTGTATGGAACAGTTTGCCTCTGAACAGGAGAGAATTTCAGTTCAGAAAAGCAAACTGTATGAGATGGAAATCAGCCCCTATGTTTGATAACAGGATTTAAACAGCCTCAAATGTATTTTTGGTGCTTTGTCAATGTATATGCAAAGAAAGGCATCTGGATAAGCATCTGGCTGGGGTTATCTGACCCCAGCTCTCTTTCCTGCCTAGGCAGGGGGTCGGACTCGATGATCTGTTGAGGTCCCTTCCGACCCTAACATCTATGAATCGATGAAAAAGAGCCATGCTAAGAGGATATTAAACTCTGGGGCTCCCATCAGACATGTGAGGCTATTATAGGGGCTCCCTATATATATACATATACATACACGTATTTTTTATATATATATATATATATACATACACACACACATATACATATACTATATACACACACACATACATATACATATACATATACACACACACATATACATATATACATACATAAATACATACACACATACACACACACACACACATAGATAGATAGATATGGCAGGGGGCAAAATATTTTCTAGCGATACATGAAACAGATGATGCTTTGTCCAAGAACAAACCTTCAAGATGGACAACTGATACCCAAAGTATGCATCGGTATTGTCTGCACATGTCCGCAGGTCAAGACAGGCAAGTGCAATCTGTGTGGGTTGGGGTCAAATTCTGCTACCTCGATAGAAATGCAGAATAACTCTTCTGTCTCACGGATTTTCAGAGCACCAGAATGTAATCTGGTCCATGGAACCAAATACTTCTCCAAGACTGATACATGGGGTGATTACATATCTGCTGATATAATTTGGCCTCTCAACGTGGAATGTCTGAAAAGATGTCTCTTCTGATGAATGTTTCACGTTCAGCTAGAAGGGACAAACATTGCAGCAAAGTAATTTTCTCCCAGGCTCCTTCTTTAGTCTTTCAGGTTTGTTACAAGTTACAGTCCTGAACAATCTGTATAAATAATATATCTCAGAGTCCATTATCTAAACCAAGGCATATTTATTTTATAATGTTTTTGTTATATATTCTGGTAGGATTGTCCACAGGTTTTATGGAAAGGAGTAAAAACAAACTTAAGGCAAATCTACTGAAGTAGAAATAATTTGCTAATAGTTCCATAGATTTTTTTTTAAATGTTAAGCAGAAATCATCATAAACTTTAACTCAATATACCAGAAAGTTCCCTAGCTGCAATACAAAAAAAAGACATTGTAAAAAGTACTTCTTGTTCCTTCTCCCCCAATAATTTTTCTTTCTTACTTATTAAAGGAGTATACAAAGGTACAAGAAAAGAGTGCAGAAAAAAATGAGGATCAAACTCATGAAATAATAACAAAGAGAAAATCCATTCCACAAGTCATATTTTCATAAAATACGAATTCAGGGAAAAAATGACTTTTAAACACTGAAATGTTTTACACTGATCACACCACATCATTTCCTGGTAACAAAGCTGACATTTTATAAGACTCAATATAATATATTGTTAAATTGTAATAAAAAAGGTAAAAAGAAATGAAGAAAAAATGACAATGTTCAAATGAAACACTTTGGGAATATTAGGCGAAAATGGCAAAGATGAAACAATTTGCTGCTTCTTTTGCCCCATTACATTTTGCGCTGAAATGGAGACGTTCCCACGAAATGTTTTGCTTTTGATGAAGCTGCATTTTCTGACAGATAAAACTCTTCTGTCACAAACTTTGCAACCCGTTCTAATAATAATGCTTTGTACTTACAACAGTGCCTTTTATGCAAAGATGTCAAAGAGCTTTAACAAAAGGCAGGAACAATTATTATTTCCACTTTAGCAGATGTGACCACAGAAATAAGCTGCATTCCAGGCATCCACTTAAGTGACCAGATTTTCAGAATAGCTCAGTTCACTGACTTGAAAATCTGACCACAAGTAACACGAGTGCTACTAGGTGCAATGCCTGTGTGAAGCGGCTAGTATTTGCTTTTGATTTAGATTCAGCCGATTTGGGGGGACAGTGCTTCGATTTGGTGATTCGAATCACTGTCCCAAATTGATTTGGCTGAATCTCCGAATCTCTGCCCGCTCTCAATGGCTGCCTCGCCCGGCCCCAGCTTCTGGCTCTTTGAAAAGAGAAGCCCCAACTCACTGGCTGCTGCCAGGCATGGGGGGCGGGGGGGGGGTGGCGATCCCCGCTGCTTCATGCCACGTGGGGGGCTCTGTCATGAGCTTCCCTGCTCCCACCCACTCTCCCAGCCCCCCTCCCCAGGGTGCCCTGCCTGGGCCTCTGCCACAAGCCCCCAGAAGCCCCAAAGGCCACTGCAGCAGCCAGTGAGTTGGAGCTTTTTTCCATTTTTTTTTTTAAAAAGAACTGGGAGCTGGGGCCAGGCGGGGCAAACATGGGGTGGCTGGGGGAGCGGGCACAGGTCAGGGGGCACTCGGGGGGGGGGCTGGAGCCTGGCAGGGGTCCCCCCATGCTCCCCTCAACTCCTCTAGCCCCCCAGTACTTACAAGCATGGAGTCCAGGTCCAGCTCCCTGCAGAGGCGAGAGGGGACAGCCCAAATCTCCAAAGCTCTCTGAATTGTTTCTGAATCGATTCCGAGAGCTTCGAGTAGATTTGGACCTTTTAATTGGTCTCCTGATTTGATCTGGATTTAGAGATTCGGGCTCCGCATTGGGCCAAATCTCCTCGGAATCGAATCGGCACTGAAAGCTTTGCACAGTCCTACTAGGTACCGCGCATTTTTGAAAAGCTGGCACTGGGGACCACAGGGCAATGGCGCTGTTTGAAAAAATGGGCCATGTAGATAAAGGATGTGGACAGATGTACAAATTATACTGAATTAACTAAGGTGGGAACTTTTTGCATGTTAGTCGATCAGCAACAACTATGTCTCCAGCGCACTGCAGGTGAAAACTAAAATAGGGCAGTTTAGGCCTGAATAAAACAACTGCTAAATTATTGAAGTTTAGTTGCTGTTTGCCACAGAATAGGGTGGACACACAAAAGAGTTTCATGGGTTAACTGACACATGGCTACTCAGCCTTCCTCCCCGTTTTGATTTATTCATCTGTCCACACCGTAGGTCACGAGAAATCACCAGCAGAGCCAGGATTACAAGATTCGGTCCCAGGTGCCCTGTGCTAATCAGTAAATAATTCTTCCTCTTATTTTTGTGAAGAATATATTATGATTACTGATCACAATTATACTGTGGTGAGGCCTGAAAGCTGCAGCCATAGATCAGGAAGGAGGTACAGCTGGGCAGCCCCATACCCTGGGCAGCAGTGGCACACAGGGCAGCGCTGCTGCTACTCGTGGCAGCAATACGGCTAGTAGCCACCCACCCAAGCAGCAGCTATTTTGCAACCCCCTCTAAAAGCAGTGCCCGGGGCTGCTGCCCCGGATGCCCCCTGCACAAGTATGCTCCTGGGCAAGGACTCCACTGAGCTGGGTATTGTGTAATAAAAGCTAGATTGTAACCTATGCAGGAAAAATCTCCTGTGGGGTCAGGCAGACCATAATGTCTGCTGTATGGAAATCCCTCTGAACTGTTGCATCCACCAGACCTGAGAAAAAGTGGAAGTAAAAAAAAAACACAACAAGCAAAAAAACCCAAAATAAAACCACCAGCACAAAAAAACACAAAGAAATCCCTCACCCCCAAAAGGGAAAAATGACTTTAATGAGTTTTTGCCAACACAATAATTATTTTTAAAAATCCCACGTAGAATCCCGTAGCATTGGCAGATTACAAAAGCAGGATTAAAAACTACAAAATGCAGCCGAAAAAACATTTCCTCTTTACCCGTCTTCCCAGGATCCGCCTTCTGGGTTGTGTGCAGGCAGGGAAGTGACTTCTGGCCAGCAGCCTGAGAAGGGGGCAAGTACTCTGCCGGGCCGGGCCCAATTTTATCACTTGCTGGACATTGCCGTTTCCTGGAAATGTCATTCCATCTGGAGACAGGGCTGCCCTGCTGCTCCGGCTATTGATTGATTGAGGTGTTTAATGCGGGGCTGACAGTGAAAACTGGCCTTTCACCTCCATTTCCTTGTAAATGCCATGGACAAGAAGAATGAATGGCTGTTCTGCCAGTCTCACCTGAGACTTGGCAAAGCAGCCACAGCCTGAAGGAGGGTGCAGAAGCTTTTTTCAGGTTTGACAGCTCCTGCTACCAATTTGCTGCAAAGCCGGCCCGTCGGACTGAGGTTGGGCTAGACTGAGCCCGTCCTTCCGGCTGGACTGAGACTGGGAGGTGTCTGAGCAATGGAGCGGGAGGCAGTGGAGCATGAGCTGTTGGGACAGTCTCCGGGCTGCAGCAGTGCCTTCAGACTGGGCACAAAAGTCTTGCTGAGTGATACGCACTGCATTGCCCTGACCGATTCAATGGCCAGCTGCTGCCCTTTTCCAGACCTCTTCTACTCATGCCCACACGCTGCATGGTCCATCAGTTGGCGGGCACTTTTGGCTCAGGAATAATGCAGGACCTCGCAATGTGGCAGACAGTGCGTGGATACATAGGGGATACACATCGCCGATGCCTCTCCCCCACCCCACTCCACAAACTTACCAGCTTGGCGCTCTCTACATGCAAGAGAAGGAGAAATCCCGAGATCTGATCTCTCTATCAGGAGATCATAAATCGGAGTTCATTTGACATGGAAATCGGGAGTCTCATAATCTTTCATGAGAGTTGGCATTACTGCATTCCACAAAGGCCACGAGTCTGTTTTTAGTGCCCGTGCAGAAATCCTATCTCCTGAGCTCAAGCCGCAGTGATCTGTCGTTCTAGCTCTGGAGTTGATCAGGGTTAGCCAAGATGGTGGCTAACAAAATGCACAATTACTGTAGAATCACTAAGAGACAATAAATATGGAAACTCACGCTGGCATTTAGACAAACTCATTCTTTGGGATACGACCATATTTCAAAGTCCTGTGAGATCCTTTCGGCACCTTCCCTGCTTGGAACTTTTCTACACATCCAGAGCTCCACCCAAGGGTCTAGGTCCATGTGGCTATTCAGAAAACCCACTGAGCAGCGAAAGTGCACAAGCAGACTGGTAACTACTATTGCAACTAATTCTTTTGCAAAGATGGCAGCCTCCTTGTGTATATAACTTGGCTAGGAATAATATTTGTGGCTGGCGCACAGAGAGATGGCATCTTACATGGACCACAGAAGAGGACATGGCAGCAAAATCCTGCTCCTGGCAATATTGTGGTTTGATTCGTGAGGCTGTTAAGTTTACAACAACATACCAGGGACTGTCCATGAAATACATGTGATAATACAAAGCGATCAACGTGCTACTAACGTTTTCAGGAAACCGGCTGATTAATTATTTTTATGATGTGCCATTAGCTATCACCCCAAGGTATTAAAGACACGTGAAAATAGTAAATTTGTAAGAACCCATCAGACGAATAGCGATGAAATGGAATGAACGTGTGTGCAGAACAATTTGTCAGAGATTTAGAAAAATGGAGTTCAGGTGATGTGGGGCTGCGTGGCGCTAAGGAAACCTAACTCAAGTCATAATAAGCTCAAGCTGCTAACGTTGAAGTGAGGAATGCTTTCTCCTCACTTGTGGCTATGACACTCTACAATTCAGTCTCCTTAAAATGATAAAATATCATGTCAAAATCACTGCTTCATTCTGGTAACTCATGAACAAAGTGGGCGTTTCTTCACGTTGTCTTTTTTGATTGTGCACGACCTGATTTTAAGAGGCACGGAGCACTTACACAGTTCGCATCGGCTTAATCCAAATGATGAGTTGATCCTGAAATACCCCAATACAACTCATAAATAAGAATCTGAGCCCAGTCTCCAGATCATTATTGAAGTTATTCTTATCTAACATCAGTAACAACACTTAGTCCTTCAAGGTGCTGATCACCCTGGGCACTATCTAGCAAAGCACTTAAGCATGTGCTTAACTTTAAGCACGTACGTAGCTCTATTGATTTCAATCATCTGAGCATTCATACTTTTCAAGATCAAGCCCTGCTTTAAGGTAATTATCCAGCGCTTTTACTTAAAGTTCAACACAGGGTCAATATATTTAATATATTTTTGGCCTGTTTCTCTACTTTAAAATAATAGGCCTGATTTCCCAGTGCCTTGTAGCGTGTGCAAATTGGGTGAAAAATGCCCCTGCAGTTCAGTGACAGCATCTTACACTCTCTCACCCACAGGTATAAATGAATTGTGCTTGCAACAGAGACCTGATGCAAAATAGTGGAGAATCAGGTCCAGTACATATAGAAGCTGCACGTTGCAAACGTGTTATGCTGTTTGGGAGGATTTTACTATCCTCTAATGGCTATTATGGCGCGTCTAATGACATGCTCTTGCTCTGTTTAGTGAAAGAACCATTATTGTATTAGAAGCGCTCTACCACTGAGATTGTATTTACATCCAAACTATTCTATTTTTCATAAGCTAGGCCTTTACTTAAGAATCTTAATTGAAAGCCTCTTAAATATTTACTAACTATAACTCACACATTATGACTAGCTAATTAATTTCCCATGTAGGCTCCACTATTTTCAGTTAATGTGCTGGATACGATTTGACATTGCCACGTCACTGAGGAGATGAGGCGAGAAAAGAAAAAAAAATCTCCCAGAGTCAACATATGAAACGCACTGCTTCTGGACTTATTTTTGGACAACTGGACATTTCTGGTTTTGCTGTTTGCCAAACTCTTTCCGCTTTAGATTAGCATTAAAAGGCAGCGGGCAGGACACTGGTAGACTCGGCTGACATGCGAGCATAATGTGTCTAATCTTGTAGGACATCTTCTGTATTCACCACCCACAATACACAATATTCTCCATCCACAATACGTGTCCTAGCCCTCTTTACGCTTCCCACCACAGACATGGGAAGGCATAAGGATCACCAAGGGGTATCCAGCATTACTAAACCATGCTCTCATAAATCACGAGAAAGATCCCTTAAATACTATGACATTTGCTTAAAAATAACAACATTTAAGGTTCTCTCTACTTCGCTTCTGAACTTTAAGCCGCTAGTGCTCATGCATTCTGGCCACATGGATTAGAAGTGCACATTATTTTAGATCAAATATAATTTGTATATAGTCACAGGAATCCAGCAGCTGGAGATTTAAGGGGGAAAATAAACTATCAAATAGGACAATATTCAATAAACTTGAGAGCTGGCAACACTGCACTCCAGTCAGAAAGTACGCATCAGAGTACTACTGCCTTTAAATAACTTATCTGGTTTTGCAGTTAGAGAGGTCAAGGTGCAAGAGGTCTGGGTTACGCTTGCAACACAACGCCAGGGACAAAGTGCGCACACCAGGAGGGAGGTGTGGCCTTTTGGCAATCTTGCTTTAATGGAATGATACTCTAGGATCTGTGAATTAATCACTGTGGGATGAGTGGAGTAGCAAACGCTCAACTTCAAAAGCCCCAGTGACAGGTGTATAGTGCAGTGGCACGTCATTGCTCATATCACCCTTGTCATGCCCAAAGTACAATGAAAATCAAGAGCGTGAAGTGGTGGAAGTGTCACAAGGAGCATGCATGCATCCACGAGGCAAGAACCGAGAGCTGGGGCAGCAGGAAGAGAACGCGCCCAGCAGTACATGTTGCATACCCGTGGGGTGGGTGGTGCATGTGTGTGTGTGCTCAGGCCATAATGCACCACCAGCATCTTTCCAACATTGCACTATGGATTTTCAAGATTGTAGCTAATGATATCGCAGCAAGCCGGTGGCCATCTACACTAGGACTTTATAGCTGTCCTGCTACTGCCTGCAATAGTCTTTCCAACCTCCTGGCCACTGCAAAGATTTCACCCTAACCCTCCTGTTTCTAATGCACAGATTCATAACAGTGGAGCTAAAGAATAATCTCCATTACCTGTTAGCACTATAGGGTCAACGATACATACTTCATCCTTTATGTTTCCATCTAGCGGAGAACAAAAGTACAGTTAATGTGCTCCAGTCGACTAGGTAAAATACTGGTAAATGCAAGGCAGTTGACCGTGCCAAGGGAACTCACATCAAGAAAATGAATATATGGAATATTGTTTCTACCAACTGCTCTTGGGATTTGAAGGAACATTTCAACATTTTGCCTTCTTTATTTGCCTTGTCACTGCCCAAGAAACCTGAAGATTACAACTGACCTGGAAACCTTAATGGGGAGTGCTGATATTCAACTGCATTGTGCTGATCACATGTTTTTTTAAATGACTGCATTTATGACATGTCCTGGGACTCTGATGCTGCAATTCGTTATTGATAAAGAACGAACAGTTTCTCAGAGGAAGGTGGCCCCTGTCCAGCTCTCGAAAGGAGGTGTTTGAAGATTTCAGCCCGGTTATTGTGCCTGCCCATATTCTTGTTGTGCTGTGCACTGAACGGGACTGTAGTATTTCTTAAAAGGAGCCTTCGAGTAACTGCCTGAGGTACTACCATCAATTAAGACTTTCAGCACAGTACATAGGCTTTCACACTTCATCATTCAGCAAGGCTGCACGATTCGTCGCATGTGGTTCCTTGACAAATTAACCATGTGGTTATTTTTGCTTGGTCTCAATTATTTCATCCAGCCGTTTAACTAAATGAATTATACTGAATTTAATAGGCTTGCAAATTGTTTAAGATAACCTGAAAAGGCATATTTATGTTTCGGTATATCCATGCTACCATATGGCGCTCTGAGTAGCTCATAACTCACGTCACCACCAAAGTGTTGCTTAACTCCTAAAAGCAGCTGTGTAAAAATGGTCCTTCCACACACAGACGAACTCCCTCTATGTATTCAGAGTCGCATTTGATTACTGCAGAGATAAAAATGACTTTGCTGGCCTCTTAATCCTGCTAACTCTTCAGAGCCAACTAGGCCAGGAGACCAAGCTGAATTCCTTCCATCGACTGCTTGGCATCGATTAGTTATCCTGAATAAACTTCTTTATTCATTTAGAATAAAATACTTTTTCTAAGCTCTCGGTGTTCTTGCAGTCCATTAAGTGTGCTAGTCTTATTGGGCTTGCCCACATGTAATGCAAACCAGTGGCAAATCTCCCATGCAATTTGCCCCCAGCCTGCAAGGATCAATTCAGAGAACCCGAGCGCTGAGATTCCCCGGGGGGACCCACTTCCCAGCCTTTCAGCTCCCCAGAAATGCCGGCTCAAAAAAGATGGTCAACCGCTTGGACGAGGACAACAAATTCCAAAGTCAAAAGGTCCTTAATAAAGGTGTCATATGAGGCATAACTTAAAAAAAAATAAGGCCACACAAATTTTGGTGATGGCTTAGTGTGGCCGGCAGAGTCTGGATCAATGGTGATGTGTGGAATAGAAAGACCGCAGCTTCATTCCTGGGGGCTGGCTATATCTCATGGGAGCACTGCCGTGAGACACCCTCTACTCATCCCCGTTGTGTGTGCGGCAACTCCCAAAAATGAGGCAATGCATGTCCTCCTCCGAGCTCACACTCGGAGCCACTGTGGCAATCTGCCCATGCTCACTGGCGCACACTCAGGGTCATTTCCAGGCAGCTGCATTGCCTCATTTTGGGGATTTGGTGTGCACGAAGTGGGAGTGAGCAAGCAGGGTGTGCCTCCCCCCCAGGCAAGACTTGGAGGCCATGTAGACAAGCACGCAGAGCTCAAGCTAAGCTTGCAGAATTAGCCGTTGTGAAAAAAACAGGCTTTTGTACTTGCAAAAATCAAGCACATTTAACTGGAAGGTCATGAAGAGGCAATACATGCGGCGATCCACCATGTCATTGCTACCTTCTAGAGTAAGACCAGGCTTTCAAGTTTGATTTGGGGCAGACCGGCAAGAGTGCCTGTTACCACATTTTTGCTCAGTCCTATGGGCTGAGAGGTGTAGTTGCCACTAAAGTGCAGGACTGAGAGCTGGAAGATTCAAAGATTTCTGCTGCAGACGCAGACATCAATAAAAACAGCAGTAAGACCTGAAATCATAGTCAACGTGATAAATGGCACGCTGTATGCCAAACAATCCCCACTTTAGCTATTACAGTATATATACACACAACAGATATATAGATATTGAAATGGAGGGACCCACATGACTGTGACATATCCAGCATTTAACAACTCCACACAATAACTCAAGAAAGACGGTAGAGACCCTCGAGAGTGACGCAGATAGGCAGAGAAAAATCACCTACACAGGAATTTTGGCAGGATACAGAACAACACACCTTTGATGGGCCTGGATGTTTACTTCCCGCATACTTTTGCAAAGATGAACTGAGATGCAATACCCAGGAAATGTCAGGACCCTGGATTTACAGCTCCTCCGTGAGATAACTGTCTCCCACAGTGCAATACCCATAATTTCACCTTGAGGCACTTGCTCGTTACTCAGTAATTGGTAGTGGTGGCACTTTCTGAATCTTTTGCACCGTGTCCCTGGGCAACTATTCCTCCATCAGCTCCCACCTAAAGTGTCCCAAGCTCAAACATGCGTAAGCGTGTGGGAACAGATCCTGCAGCCATGTGGCTGCAGATTTAGGAGGAACTGAAATCAAGGAGCAGAGTGCTGACACTTCCTCCCTGACTAGATGTACTCTGGTGCAACAGAGTCTCTCCCTTGGGAGCCTCTACTGATCAGTTATCTTGCAAAAATACCAGCAAGTCTCCTGCAAGTCCAGTCGAGGACACTCAATTGTATTTTTTTCTTTTTAAATAAAGAGCCGGCAGATCAGGCAACTGTTTGTAAGTAGTAGAGAAAGGTAAGTCACTGTTGACACCACCTCATAAGTCACATGTTATTTGGTTGTTCTCCTTAAGCCCTCAGCTCCTGGAGTCATGTGATTAGGTTACCACTCCAAATTTCACTTGAAACCACACAACAACACCTCTAGCTAGTGATAACGGGAGCTTCGCTACATCAACCCAAAAGCCTCAACAACAGGCAGACTATTAAAACCCAAAACATGTAATGTTTTATGAGCGGTCATGCTTTTTAAAAACTTAAATCACTTGACGTGTGATTCCTGGATGTTTGAGGTTGCCAACACTTCCATCTAGACCCTTAACGAAGTGGCTCCCCACCTTGGGGTCACAACAGTAAAAAATGGGGTCACAAAGACAATCACAGATTTTCTCCTTTAAAGGAGTAAAAAAAGCAGGAAGTGGTGGGTTGCCCTTGCAGGCTGGCAGAATTACAGCCTGCCAGGGGCTGCTTGGGGCTGGGGGGGGAGCGGGAGGAGGGCAAGCAGGCCGTGGGCACCATGTATGCACGTGGCAGCCAGGCAGTATGCACAGCAGCTCCCACAGCTCCCTCCACACAAGTCTGTGGGAGTGGGGGGTAGATTGAGGCCCATCTGTGGGGAGCGGGGAGTAGATTGAGACCTCCCCAGTGAGGCTCATTTAGGGTGCAATGGGGTGCTGGCTCCCCACTGCTGCATGCATTCCCAGGGAGGGAGGCACGGGGGGTGGGGGTTGTGTGCGTGGCAGGGATGGATGTGGGCTGCCCGCTGCAGGCTCGGGGCTCCCCGCCCTGCTGTCCTCCCCCTATGGCCTCTGCAACCCAGCGGGGCAGGGAGACTCAGTGCTACTGCCGGGAGCCCCAAGCTGGCCAGGCCAACACCATGGCAAGGCCACCCCTGCTCACCTGGTAGCAATGGGGGGCACAACTTGGTGTCGCTGCTGCTGCCAGGTGGGCTGGGGGCACCTCGCCATGGCAGCACAGCCGGCATGGGGCTTCCAGCTGTCCTGCTCCAGGTCCCACCTGCTGAGCCATGGAGGCCCTTGTGGAGAGGGCAGGGAGCCCTGCGCCCACAGCGGGCAGCCCACATCCTCCTCCCACATGGTCTCTACTCCAGCTGTGCCACATGTGGGGAGAGGGGCAAGCTGAGGGAGCTGGGCTCCACACTCTCAGCAGCCAGGGCTTGGGCGCTGCTCTGGTCCCATAGCCCTGGCTGCTAAGGGCCCCCTTGGGCAGAGCTGCGGGGTGGTCAGGGGGCTGCAGGTCATAAGTGAGGGCTGGGAGGGGTGAGGGGCACTGGCTGCAGATGGGGAAGGGCTGCTGGGGGGATTGCGGGGCCATGCTCAGGAAATGGGGTCATAAATGGGGTCATCCTGAAGAAAAGGATGGGAAGCGCTGCCTTAACACCTCCTAGGTATGGAAATGTGTTGCTTTTGCCTACAGTCACTTGTTCAAACTCTAACACTATAACAGTTCTCGGCAGCTGCAGCACTCTCGTGAGTACAGTTAACAGGTAGTCTGGCAATTGTTACCTGGCAGAGAACTGAACCTGATCCACACCTACCACGCATCTACACCATATTCATTTCAGAAAATCAGTTAGTTTCTTCCATGTAAGGATGAAAACATATTTAGAGTTATGTAATTCTTGTTAAAAAAAAAAGAAAAAGAAAAATAGCATAACGGGTCCGATCTTCTATAGCCAACGGACTTTAATTAGCAATTTTGCATAGGATTTGTTTAGCCTGGGCTGTTACGGGTTGTTTATGTGCATCTGTGTCTGTTTTCGTACATATGGGATACGTGGCTGTCCCCGAAGAATGAAAACATGGGCTAATGCCATAACTAAGTATGAGGATAGCTGGAATTACTTTCTGTCCAAAATATTTATGACCACCAGTCTATGCTCTGACTAGGCATAAACTAAAAACCGATTCCAGCATCTCCTCACCAGTCTCAGCGAAGTACAGCCCAAAGGATAAATTATACAACAGAAGGGAAAATGCAAATACCATGACCTTCACTTTTTATGGTCACTTTAAATGGAATATTTCCATTATAGCTAGTCAAAATATTAGTTTAATGAATTTAGCCCTTTTCTTGCCCATAGATTAGGATTATACTCATATGCTTATTATGCAGATTTTTTTCAAAAAGTATTTACAAACAAAGTTGAGCTCTGGTTGTGTGAAAATTTGCTCAATCTGGCACGTTCAACCAATTACGTAATATTTGGAATTTGCTATGCAAGCTTTATGTCTGGTCACCTAACCACATGATGTTATTTATGCTCCTCGATCAGATGACTTAATTGTATGTTTCTGCCTTTCATTTCCTGATTAACTGGATCTTCTCCCATTATTCCAATATTCACTGATCGTTGAGCTCAACATGAACAACGCTGCGATGTGAGCATGGCACCAAGAGTCAAAGGTATAGCGGTGAAAATAGGATGAATCAAACCTAGGTTTCTAATTCAGCAAACTGTTCGATAAGGTGCCAAAATGTGCTCTTTCAGTATTTACAGGCTAGGTTCAAATCTCAGTTATGTTGGGATCTGCCCCTTTGGATTACGATGAAGTCTCTTACTGTCTGAGCTCTGATAGCTCGACTGTCTCTGCTGTGGAAGAGGCTGCCCAGGGAAGTGGTGTAATCTTTGCCGGAGGTTTTTAAGAGGTTGGCTAGGCATCGGCCAGCAACACAGTGGCATATAGGGCAGGGAGCAGGGGAAGGGGATCAGAATGACACTTAGAGAGGGTGCAGGGCTTAGCTAGTGGCATGCCTGCCAAAAAAGTTGGCCTCCACTGCCTTCGGCACTACTCTTAATTAGTACTGTCAACATTTCTCACGTGCTTTTGCACTTCAGCATTCAGCTGAACCTCTCTCCATGTTTTTCCTTTTTTAAACAAAGAAGCTGAAATAAGATTTTTCCCCCCTTTTTTTCTATTAGCATGAGTAAGCAGCAGCTGATTCAACCCCAACATCTTTGAAAGATGATGACAGAAATAATGCTCCCCGTGTCATGTCTAGGTTTAGTTTATATTACGAGGGAAAATTATTCAGCGGCAATTTTTGAAGGCTTCAAGATCCTGTCCTCAGTTAAACCCAAGCAGCTCCATTGCTTTCGGTGACCCTAAATGTTTATTTCTATTTTGGACTCCATAATCCTCATCACAGCTATGGAAGCCAAGCAAGTGGGATTTAATAACTGCAGCGGATGGAAAGACACAAGACTAGGGTCTTATTGTAAAATACAGAAAAATGAAGGACGGAAAGGCAGAACAATAAGATTCATCGGTAAAACAGTCTCTCCAGTTAAAGTTTCATAGATTTTTTCATAAAGCATCAATCGATCTTTAAAAGCTCAAACCAGGACCTGAAATGTGCTAATACTTCACACTGTGTCAGATGCACAAAACCAAATGGTTCTCATTAACACTACCAGGCATTTCACAGCGAGGTTTCCACCAGAGACCCTCTTGGGTAAGATGTGCTCTACATTGCGGGCATCTCCCAGGCTTTTGTCTCTAGTAGAAACTCCATCGATACTGGGTTAGGTGGTGAGAGCACCGATCCCCATCAGGAACTGGCAGAAAACACCGACTCCCAGGTGTCCACCCTCCTTTCCTGCATTTGATTGTCTTTCCTCCTAGTTCTGTGACTCTACACATGCACACATCTATGTTCTAATTTTTACTCATTTGTGGCTGACTCTGTACCTTTCCTTCCCCATTTCTCACTAAGCTTGATGCTGCTCAGTGTGGAAATGTCCCCCCTTGGATGCACAGAGCAGAGTCACACATGCCATCAAACCTGGATGTGATGGGACTGGAATTGGGAAGCCTCAGCTACTGGGCTAGAGCCTGACCTTGGGTCCCCTGGATGAGACCTTTCCCTAAGCCTTCCTGCATTAGAGGTCATTGCAGCAGCAGGGCTTGGTGATAAGCAGTGTCCAATGTGTTATGCAAGACTGAAGGAGCTCATTCCTGGGGGGAAAAGATGGAGAGGGTGGAAGGTCATGGAGCCCTTCCTACTCCTGCTGCTCTTTTCTCCCACCTGGTGCCCTTGATGGACAACTCTTCATAGATTTCATAGACGTTAGGACTGGAAGGGACCTCAGAAGATCATTGTGTCTAGCCCCCTGCCCCAGGGGCAGGAAGTCAGCTAGGGACAAAGGATCCCAGCAAGATAGGTGTCCAACTCTTGTGACACCCCGATCAAAGCTTACAATCACTGTGTCTGTTTTCCCTTTTCAAATCGACCCTACAGAAGGCCACACGACTGAAAGACTGCTGTTTGTTTCCTGTATGCCTTCCCCAAACCCACTTCTCAGATCAGTTCTGTATCCCTGGGCACGTCTGCACCACTTCCGCAGTCGTCCTGAGAGTGCCCCCAACCAACGTGCCCCCACCAACCTGCTTGCACTGCGCACAGGTCACATGAGGACAGGAGAGCGAGGCTTAGCCTAGGGCTCTCGGCCGCCGTTCTCAATCAGGCAGGAGACAAAGAGGCTTCACTGCCTCTCTGAAACCTATCTGTTTCATATTACTAGGTTTCCCAGATTGGTGTTGTAGGAAGGGGAACGTGTTTCCTCCAGGTGCTTTCAGGAGTACCATGGGAACAGTATCAACCTGCCCACTGACTGCCACTGCAAAGCAAATTGAGTGTGGTCAAGTATGCCCACCACGTTATAGTAGGTGCATACCCCATTGACAGAATTAAGGGATGGGCCTGGTGACTCAGCGGTCAACACAATAAGGGACGTCTAGTCCATTTTTCAGCTCCCCTGCAGCACCGCAATGAAGTGTCCCTTGTGCCAGTGTCCCGCACAATATGGCTATGTCAGTCCATGCCTTTTTGTCTACTCCACGAAAACCGGGCACTGCCTGCACTAGCAAAGTGCTAGTGATTGATGTTATTATTGCTAGATCTGGATTGTGCTTGCAAGCTATGAAAATAGTTTTAAAGTAAAAATGACCACAAAACAGGCAGACCACGGCAGGAAGGACAGCAGTGCAAAAACCAGCGCAGCAAGCTGACCCACAATGGCAGGGGAACATGAAAACGAGATGGGAAGACAATGCAGGGAATTTCCCAGCTGTCACACATCAGAATCGCGCACAAGCAGGCAGCGAGACAAAGCAAGCTAGTTTGGGAACAGCTCCTTCCACATCTGCAATGTTTTTGCTAAAGGGCAACAGTTTTGGCAAGAAAGACCTTATAAATTAAAAAGGAGTCAAACCTTATAGACTTGTCCATACGTCCCATTTCCAACAACTTGCACCAGTTCAAATATCCCTGCCGGATCCTGTAAAAAGTACAGTAAATACTGTTATTTGTGGCAAAGTGTCTGCTGACTCGTCTCAAGGAAGCATTGCAGTCCACAAGCAGGATTTAAAATGTCCAATAGTTTTTGCCTAAGATTTCTATTACAGTCTAAGAGAATAACCAAATAATAATAAAACATAATAAAATAATATAATTCATAATGCATTTCTAGTAGAGTTTTTAGCTTAGAACCTAGCAGCAGGCTAGATAAGTAGATATGAAGAACATACTGAATGACTTGCCCAAGGTCATATCATAATTTACTGGCAAATCCAGGAATAAAACCTAGGAGTTCAGGAATAAAACCTAAACACTGAATATGGCTGGTGGATTCATTTAAGCTCTTGTCTTCTGTTATGAAATAGTTTAGTTAGTAGCACACGCAAACAGAAAGAACCCACATTATAAAATATTCAGAAAACTCATATGCGGCATTTGTGTTTCATTACATCTCGAGTCCGGAGATACACCACCACCAAAAATACCCGCAAGACTATTTTTGTGTCTAAAATGTATGGTATCCTGTTTTACAACCGCAACAAGGTGGACTGGATAGGCCAGGGAATAAAGAGATTTTCCACTCCGTGCCACGGACCCACACCAGGTGCAGACTAGATTGCTCTTAACCAGAAGCAAGAGTCAGGTTAGAGATGACAAATGCCCTCCGCCAAATGAACAAGTACAATTCTTACAGGTTTAGCCCCCACTTCACCAAAGCCCAGCCCTTAGGCCTGACACCCTTGGGCACACTGATCATACGGAGATCATTTACCGTTTCCCTGCTTGAAAGAACAGACTTGTAGCAGACTGTGGACAAGCAAGTGTCCCTTCCTGCGGAGCTAAGAAACCTGTTGCTTCAGTGAAAATTCACCTGAGAGATGTATAGAAAACTTTAAAAAAATCAAGAGACCCAGTTCTTGATATTGGGCCGAGCAATTTAGTAATGCTATTTCGTTCCTTCGGATGATATCAGGGACAAAGTGATATAAAGTATTACTAGGTGTATCTGTTTCACGTCACCTGTTTTAGCAACATGTCATGTGAGATATCTATAGATGTAATTGAGGGACATGACACAAAAAACCATTATTTATTTCAAAACTCTAGAAAGGCTAGAAAACATCCTTGTCAATCAACAAAAAAAATGTGTATCTGGTAGAAAATTATTTTAAGCAAATCTTATTCTTTTGACACAAGCATTATCTACCTGGTGCCTCCTGCATTCTTTACTCAGGCAAAATCCTCCCAGAAATGAACTTGTCTTTTTATGAGTGAAAGGATCAGAGTTAGGCCTGTTTCTAATAATGGTGATTGTGATCAGTAGGCAGGAGATTTCATAATGCAACATGGCCTTCTACAGCTGTCTGAATGTAGACACATAGCTCAAGTCCTCTATATATTCATATATTCTTCATATTCAGAAAGATCTATTTTTATCCTGCTTGGATTCTCCGTGTTCATTAACACTAGTTCTGAACTCACTCAACTTCAGTCCCTGGAAGTGAGAAGGTTTTTAACTTTCCAGAACTCCAATTGCCCTTGAATCTTTTTCATTTAACGAAGGTGGAAACAGGTTAAATTTTCCACGTTTCCACCTGTGCCCATGCTCATTTAAGAAAGGTCTCTTTTCATCTGATTTCTGAAAAACAACACAGCTTGAATTTGGCCTTTTTAGGCCTAAATGCCAATTCTGCAAATTCATCAACAAACGCTGATCAATGGGATTGCTTATGTGCGTTGTTAAGCAGGTATCTAAAATAGCTGGCAGCAATTGGGCCCTTGCAAAGAGCTTCAGTTCTTTAACCCCAGCATTCGTTTTTCATTTCCATTCACCTACCATGAGCTATCGTTCTCCTTTCAGAAAACCTGGCCTCAGCAATAATCCATTGCCGGTGGTAGCTCTAAGGCAGTATTTTACATCAGGTTTTACATGCTGCTGTGCTTCAGCTCCCGGGGAGAGAGGTCCTTTATGCAACGTGCAAAACAGAGACCCCTCTGAGAAACTAGACCAAGTGCCCTTGGTGTGTAGAATAAGCACGGGTGAATGGCACATGGAAGTCTGGATGAAGCCAAGTTACAGCTCTGTACATGTGTCAGGACCCCACATACATCAATGTCAAAACCAGCTTTGCCCAGAGGACCATAAACAGAGGAGCTGAGTGTTTGTACAGCTGCAAACTTGTCCAAGGTGAATGTGCCTCAAAACTAGCTTTAACTGCCAGTTTTTCCATTTTGACCCACTCCACCCAATCATCACGTATGCAAAGGCTTCAGACACCTATGGAGAGGCCTAAGCGAGTGGCTAAAGGCTTCCACCATTTCAAGACGTGTTGTCATTACATTTGATTCAGCAAAAGAAAAAAGAAAATAAGCCTGGTCTACTGCCGTTAGCAGCCGATCAGATCTGTTTCATGTTTCCAATGAATTGATCGCAGCCAGTATGCTTGGCCATTGCTCATCTTCTAATCAAAACTCAGTACTAAACTTGGTCTTGCTACAGTCAGAAATGATATTACGCCGAGCTCTGACTTAGGTCCTTGTACTGTCCTTGTTTGGTTGGACATCAGCATTGCAGCCTCAGCTGCTACATTATGGCAAAGTCCTCACATGGGGGCAAGCTCTTAATTGTCTCAGAGTTAGGCATCATCTTTGATGTAGTGCTTCCTCTCAGCTAACATTTTAAGTCCCCTGGTCCATATAACCCTTCACCATCTAGCCACTGCCAGGTTGCTTTGCTTCCTCTGACAGGTGCCAAAATCCTGACCCAAGCATTCATCACTTTGAGGTTAATTACTGTAATGCACTGTACCATATGCTGGTCCTCTTGCTCTCCTTTATCATCTGCAGAGTGTTCAAAAAGGGAACAGCAAGACTACTGACCTGGAGGTCACCCAGGCCACACAACTCCTCTATAGGGCACCATGAAAAATGCTGCACACAACAGGAAACCCACTGAAATGGACTTTTCATACATTCAGCAGCTTGATTTTTGCAACTCTGACTTTTCTGTCAGGTCTATGCACCTCTTAACACAAACCAAAAATTAAAGGAGTTTTAGCTGTCTAGATGCCTTGATGCAACCAACTTGGAAGGGTCTATAATTGCCATTGCCTGCATTGTCACAGAACTTGGACCCCCTAAACTAGCAGCCAGGCGTGGCAGCCAAACAGCAGCAGGACCCACCCAGGTGCTCTCTGCATAGTTAGGATGCTTGGCCTAGGTGTCTATGAAAGAAATGGGCTCTGGTGGGGGGCTTAATGACTCAGGTGGTGGGGCTAACACCAAAGGATTCAGGGCACATCCCAGCAGAAGCTATCTCCACCTGCCTGGAGACCCTGTGCCTCTGCATTTGTTTTAGCCACCCCCATCGCTGCCTCTCCCCACAGACACTTGGTATCTTGAAATCCCACATAGCTGCCATCACTGCTGCTGAAATCCCATATAGCCTTGGCCATCACTGACTAAAGGGGGCTACATGCCAAAGTTACTAGGGCCATATTCGCTGACTTTTATTTTTGCCAGGGGGAGCCTAAGATGATGGACATGTGGCAGCCCTCTTCTAGGGTGACCACCTTTGAAAGGCGGGACACATGTCAGTCTCCCCTCACCCCTGGCCGTACGGCTGGAGCAGAGCCAAGTGGAGCCTGTGGGGGGGGGGGGCAGGGGTGGATGTGGGCTGCCCGCTGAGGACTTGGGGCTTCCCACCCTGCTGCCCTCCCCCTGAGAGCCCTGTGTTGGCAGTGCTGCCATAGCAAGGCACCCCCTGCCTGCCCAGCAACAACGGGGGACACAAGTTTGCACCGCTGCTCCCCGCTGCTGCCAGGCAGGCAGGGGAGGGGGCACATTGTGTTCCCCTATTTCCCCCTCCCCAGGAGTGCATGCAGTGGCAGGGAGCCAACCCCCCCTGCCCCCTGGATGAGCTATCCGTGGCTCTGTCCCGCTCCTTGCCCCAGCACTATGCACCACCCCCAGGTCCAGCTCCTGCCCCACTCCCTCCCTCGCTGTTGGAGCCCTCAATCTGTCTCCCCATAGGCTCACCTGCAGGCAGCTGGGGGAGCTGCTCTCCAGCACTGCCTTGGGTTGTATTCCTGGCCACGTGCATGTGTGCACACATGCACGCACTGGGAGCCCCCTGCGTCCCGCTCCCCGCAGCCCCTTGCAGGCTGGAACTCTGCCAGCCTGCAAGGGGAAACCTGCCATTTCCTGTGTTTTTCTGCAGTGTTGGCCGGAAAACCCAGATCGCTGCACGAATCTGAGACAAATGCTGTCCCCGAGTCATGCAGCCCAGGACTGGGACTTGATGTTCCCATTTCAGGACTGTCCCATCCCATTAGGGACAGGTGGTCACCCTACCCTCTTCTCGAGGGTGGCCAGAGCCCTCGGACCCCTACATGCTCCGCGCCTATGACTAGGGCTCCAAATGACTGCATTAAGGTGCAATGGTGCATCATTTCCATGAGGCGGGAGGAGACACGTTCATTAGTCCACCCTTGGTTCACCCCATCTTCACTCTCTCCCCCCGCATGAACCCCAGACTGGGGCCTCAAGTGGATCCAGGAGACATGGGACCATATCATGAGAGCAGCTGAACGCTGTCCCATGTGAAAACTGAAGGGACACTCTACAACCCTGTTAGTTTTTCCCCACTGAAACCTAAGTCTGAAATGCTCAAAATCTGTGGGGCAAAATTTGGGGGGAGGCCTGTACAGGGCATGCTGCTTCTGACACACAAAGCCTGGAGAGCTTGCAGAGCTATTTTCCTGCCTGCTTATGCCGGTTCCTTATCATTTCAACAAGATAAGAGTCACCCACTTAGCTTCAAGAAAGTACTTTCACCACGTTGTTTCACTCTTCTGAGCAGAGCTGTGCTACAAGTTCAATTTCTACTTCCCTAGGCATGGCCAGGTCACAGCGGGTCCATGCCCTTGCCCCTCCAGACCTTTCATTTTTCTGCCTCTTGGACTTGGAACTCCCAGCCATATGATTTCCACACAGGGTTTTCCCCCTGAAAGTCATTTTTAGAAAGCAGGTTTTCCCTGGGCGAGGCTGTGTGTATTTTGCCACAGTTCAACTATTTTCTCCCTGAGTAGGACACGTGCTTTAGAAGCATAGTTTTGGGTGGCTTGCCTTGATATTTCTACTTGGCTTGAAATGAGTGGCATCACGGATAGCCAAGTTAACTGTTTGTGCCCACAAAATAAATCACAGGAAGGGGCTGCTTGCAGATGTTAAAAAACACCATAAACGCGCTTTACCGGAAAAAGCAGCGTGTGATTTCCACCCGGCTCCTCGTGAGCTTTTTGGAGCCAGAATTAGTTTACACTGAAGCCTAGTAGCCCCGAGTCTTGAAACAGTGCTAATATTCATAAACCGCATGAATACAGCTTTGCTGACTTTGCAAAAATGACCCACATGGTTCACGGGAATACCGGCTATTTTCCATGCACTGTTGTGGGCTGCTGGAATATGTCTTTTCCTTGAAATAACTGTTCCAAATCCTAAGGGATAAAACCCTGCTTAGCTACTTCCTGATCCCACTAACCCACATGAGTAGGGCAAGCGGACTCGCTCTGGGTAACTTGCTGTCTGTTGGCAGAAATGGGCACAATGCTATCAGCTCCGATGGAGGTCACCCACTTCCTCCAGCAGAGCGTTTGGCCCTTCCTCCCCGCTTTTAGAAACATTACTGGGTCACTGGGTCAAACCCTGCTCATTCGTGCTCAGGCAAGGAGTCCAGACCTGCAAAGCAAGGGAAGTTGAACTGTCCCCTCCTTTTGCAGAACCCGGCCTGCCTGTCATCTTCACAGACCTTTAACAAGCCCACGAGCAATTTAAATACAGAGAGCCGTCTTAAAAAGAGCAGGCAGCGAGCTGTTTTGTCAGTCGCATCACATGGATCCCACCTACTGGCCTGTTTCTGCAACAGTCAGCACTCACTAGAAGTCCCCAGGGTCCTGGGGAAAGAAAATCGGCTAAAACTGGACAAGCTTGGGAAACGGCTACCCATGGCAGCCCGAAACCGCATGCCACCAAAGGCAGGGTGCTGCCAGCATGAGGCGCAGAAGAACCACGCGGGGCGGGTGGCGGGCAGGGGCCTCGCTGGCACATTTGACAGTGAAACACACCAACAACAAAATAAAGACAAATGAGACAGCAGGCGCTGCAAGGGTGGCACTGGGGGAAAGACAGGCAGCCAGGCTGCTTCTTCAGGGGGAAGGGGGGAAAGGCTTGCAAGACAGCAGTAAGAGGAAGCCCGGCTGGGTGAAATCAGGGCAGGGGAGTCCAGGCAGCAGAAAGGAGCGGGTTGGGGAGGTGCGGGGAGCGGGGCAGAGCCGGGCTGGGAGCCAGGAGCGGGTTGGGGAGGTGCGGGGAGCG
>NW_005842616.1:798014-836194 GCF_000455745.1 Alligator sinensis | reverse complement strand
CCCATTGCATCCAGCACCCCCGACCGCTCGGGACCCAACTGGAGCGAGGCAGAGCGGCGTCACGCGTGGCGAGGAAGGGGTGCGGATGGCAAGGTGCGCGTGAAACAGCACCCCGCTTGCTCTCCCAAGGAACTAGAAGTTGAGCCCCCCGGCAGGGGTCTGCGATTCCCCCCACGATGGAAGCAAAACCAAAGGTAGCGTCCATGAAACAGGGCTGCGGGGCTGTGAAATAGGGGGTCCCTGACCAGGCCGCACAGAGGGTCGGCGGCTTGGTGGAGCATCCAGACCCTTAAAAAGAAGAAAGGGGTATTAACCCCCCGCAGAATGAAGCCTTTAGAAGGCATCAAGTGGATGAGAATGAGCCACGAAGTCAACTGACTGCCCTCGGCAGGCTTGACTCGACTCGCTGCCCCCTCCCAGAAGGCTGGTTTTAATTTTGGGTGGAGTAGGAAGCAAAGTAGGGGGGACAATGCACCCCCTGACTGCCCCGCAACATTGCACCCCCACCCGGATCCAGCCCTGGACAGTTTTACCATCCGCTAGCGGCACAGCGAAGGCAAGCCCGAGAAGAGGAGGCTGGGAAGCCAGGCCGTCCACAAACAATGTTCCCTGCTTCTGTTGTGATGAAGCAGTCTGACTGATGAAGTGTGGGTATTAACTGGTTTATTATGGCACAAGCAGGAGACAATTAGATCAAGAAAAGATAAAGTGTCTCTCAGTCAGTGGAAGTAACTGCGGTCCGTAAGGAGTTAAAAACTAAATACAGACTATTTTAACAATAAATACAATTTTGATGACATATCCATCATTAGTCGCAGATAGTACGCTCCACAACTAGTACTGGCGTGTCATACTTGGGTGTTAACTAATTCCAATAGTCTATTTAATAACATGCATTAGGACTGATGCATTCTGCAATAATGCAAGATATAAACAACGACAAGTAAATACCAAACGAAAAGTAAAGTAACAAAAAGTAAAATACCAAATGAAAAAGTAAAATTCCAATTTTTAAATTGGAATTTTAAATTGGAATCTTCTCCATAAATTTGGAGGAGATTTTAATAAACGACCACAAAACCTTGACATATAACTTCAGAGTCCCATTACTTTCCTGCGGGTCCGGTTTCACCTTCCATAAGAAAAAGTTAATACACTTCCACTTAAAATATGAAATTGCAAAACAAAACACTGTACATTTCTGAAATTAAAATTTTCCCAAATGAACTTTTTCATTTGGAACTATTTGGAAGTTTTGTCAAAATCTATACGAGTTCATGAACAAAACTGGTTGGGGTTTTTTGGTTTGTTTTTTTGTCAAAACGCTTTTTTTCTGATGAAGAGCTGTTAAGTTTCTGATATTGAATACAGGCGATAGCTACTGTTTTTCCAAATTAGCTTTGACTGGCCTGGCTCAGCTACCAGGGCCAGTGCAGCCCCAGAGATGTGGGTGTAGTGGCCCAGACGAGTCCTGTGCCAAGGTGAGAACACAGCTTTCACTAGCTCAGGCCTCTCTGCCCAGCATTGCACCCACATCAACATACAATAATGCTTAAGTCTGCCCCACAGAGCAGCATTCCTACCTACAGCACATCTGGCAGGTTCACAAGCATCCCCACACTTGTGCTAGGACCAAAAAACACATTCATTCCTCCTAGCCCTCAGTGAAACCCAGCTATTCTGAGTAGTGCATTTTCCCCAGCTAAGGGCAGTAGAAATCCATTACTTTAGGAGCAGCAGGGTCAATAGCTGGGGTTATTTCTCAGAGGAACCCCCAGGCTGCCTCCCCTGGGAACATTGTACAGTAAATTTGAAAGAGATTTTAATAACCAGACCACAAGACCTTGACATATAACTTCAGAGTCCCATTACTTCCCTGTGGGTAAGCTTTCAGCCCTTACATTTCTTACCCCTATTATATTTATATTATAGTGGGGAGTAAAAAGAAAATTACAGTAGGCAGAAAAGGACATGTTGCAAAACCCACCACATTGGGCCTTTCTGCTTCCTGATGATAAATAATTAACAGCAAGGAGAATTTAAGGTTCATCTTTTTTTTAATGACTTTTTAAGACTTTTTTTTCCCCTGTGACAACAGCTGTTAAAATATGAACCAATGCAGTTAATGTGAGGGAATAATTATTTGAGCTTCACTTCTGCAGCAAGAGATCGGGAAGGACTTAACAAGCCTTCCATAGATGAATCTATTAAACTGAAGGGAAGATATTCTAAGTCAGGGGTGAGCAAAATACAGCCTGCAGGCTGGATCCGACCACCCAAGGGAGTTTATCTGGCTTCTTCTGGCCCAGAAGGATGTGTGGCTGGTCCCGCCACCTCCAGATGTGCAGCAGGGCTGGGGCAGTGCAGTGGCCAAACTCTGGTTCCCAATAGCCCTGGTGGCAGTGGCGCCTTCAGGCTCCTACTGCTAGTGTCATTGCTGCTGCCAGACCCCGCTGCGCTGCCCGGGCACCCTGGCCCGTCTGCCCCACACCAACCATCAGGAGCATCAGATGGAGTGGGTGGGCAGGTGGGGCCAGAGCCAGGATCGCAGGGTGGTGAGCATAGGGCTGTGTGGGGAGTGGATTGCAGCTCTGCCGTGGGCCCTGGCCCCACACTGTCACCAACCCACGATCCTGGCCCCAGTCCCAGCCACGCATCCCACTTCTGAACACTGTTCCACACCCACCCGCAGCCCCATTCCCATGTGTCCAGCTCAGCATGCCCTGCCCGCAGGGGTCTCAGCCAGTCTACATGGAGGCCCAGCCCATCCACTACATCCACCACCCCTGGGCCACTGAGGACGTTATGGTGAGGTGTTGCAGGGGTGTAGGGGGTTTGCTGACCTAGCTTATAACAGCTCATCAAACCTCCCTAAGTGGCCCTCCAGCCCAAATAATTGCCCACCCCTCTTTTAAGTGTAGTAAAGTAAAAAAAAAATCTTTAGACTGGCCCATGCACAGGGGTAGGGAGATTGTGGAGAAGAATCCACCCACCTTGGAGTAGGATGGCAAAGTATAGTTGGTAAGCCTGCTGCAGAGCATTAAGGCTCCCCGAGAGAATGAAGATGTATTATACACTCTGCTGCCCATTACAATGTCTTGCTCTGTAATTACAAGTACAGAAAGAACATAATGTGCAACTTCAGTGTGGAGGCATGCAAGCGATCCAAGTATTTTGGGATATTTTTGGTGTACGTAAGACACAAATCAAGGGCTACACATTGAACTCCGAGATTCATCCCTTTGAACTTTTCAAATCATCTTCAGAGTACCTTGTCCCAAATGCCAGGCTCTTTCTGTGGAAGTGAGCAGCGATTCACCCCAAAACGGATGCAAAAGTGTCGAAATGCCCGTGTTAGTTCTGCACCCATATTTCTACAAGCATACACGTGAAACTGAGTTACTGTATTTCAAATTTCTATTAGCACATGACTGTGGATGCAATGCTGGCAGCTGTGGGGCAGAATGTCGAAACAAAGTCATGTAGCAATTTCTTTGGAAATAAATGCTGTGGCCTCATTTGACTCAAAAATATTCTTTACATCAGCTCCAGCCACATCTGTTATCTCAAAGTAACTCCAGCTATGTATACCTGGTTCCTTTGTTAGTCCGCACATTGGCAGTTTTGGATTTAGGGTTGGTTGTTCTGTTTAAATCTCTGGGGTGTGTACATTTTATTAACAAACTAAAAATATACGTGGGGACCAAACTCCGATGATGACGCTAAAACCTCCAAACCCTGGGTCTTCCCTCGTGTGGGTTCCTGTACTTTTCTCCTCTGCTCCTTCTCAGCAGTCTCTCCAATGTGCCACCATTGATGTCATCTTCATGCATCATCTGACCATGCTGACCTGGTCTTCGGTTCCCTTGACTCACTTCCTGACAGCACCTTCAGGGCCTTGAATCAATCTCACGCGGTCAGTGTCTCTGCTATTACTTCCTCTCTTTACCTGACAAAACCTTCTTTTCTTTGGGCTGCCTTTGTCTCCTATCTTTCTCAGCTTCCTGCTGTGCTGTGTCTGGATATAGAAATGCCTCTTGTCTACTAAATTCCCTCTCTCTTGCACCTTCAAAGACCCGCAGAAGACTCTCATCTTAAGTGACTCCTATCTGCATTGATTTACCTCTCTAGTAATCTCTCCAAATGTTTCTCTACCCAAAGTGGTGTCCTATAGTTCATCTGGCTTTACTTTGATAGCAAGCAATTTTGGGGTTGGAAATGCATCTCGTCACAAATTGACATGGCCTTTTACAAAGCAAAAAATGCTTTATAAGTGAGTAAAGATAAGAGTAAGGATATTTATGGATGCTTCCCATCTTCTAGCCTCCTCTTACTAGCTACTATGGTGGTAGAAGGACACAATCCACTCTTACCAAAGCCTAAAGGAAAATCCTTATGCACTGACTTCACTGTTGCATGACGAGGCTGTGAACAGGCTTCAGCAGTAAAAGCAATGACTAACAGTTGTCTTAGTTTCCTTTGCTCATTTTCTTCCTCCTTACCGCTTTGTGTGGTAAGTAAGGAATATTTTGATTTGGCCTGTAAGCTGTTTGAGGGCAAGGGTTGTTTTTGACTCTTTGTTTATACAGTTCCTTGCCCAATGGCCCCCTGAACCATGACTAGAGCTCCTAGGCGCTACCATAGTAAAATAAAAAGGTATTAATTTTACCTGGCCTGCCTTGAACACATTTGGAGCCATTGTATTCTCTTGATAATATCAGTTCTTGATACCAGATCTGATATAGAAAGCAGGCTAGTCAGATAGTGCTGGCTAGCTTCCTGGTTGCTACATGTGCATTAAAATAAATTAAAAATACATTCAATGCTTCCTTTACACCTCTTAAGTGATAGCTATAATTGCCAAAGTACTTCATAGATTTCCAGTTCTAGCTAACCTGGACCAGTGTTGTTGTAGAACAACAGTGGTAATGATTCCACCAACATTTAGTTTCCAGGATCCAGCAGCCAAATGCAAAAAAGTTCTGAATATAGTTATATTAAAAATACATTCAGTAGAAATGTCAACTCACAAAAACAACAGTTCCTTGCAGCCTACAGATTAAAGCCCTTCCTCTCAAGCCAGCATCCCAAAACAAAAGCCTAAATAAAGAATGGCAAGAAGATGCTATTAAATCCTAAAGTGATTCCAGGTGGGATGCACTGCATGAGCTACACATGGCCTTTAGTTCCCATGCAGAATTGACACCAATACCAGTCAGCTGTGGCCCTTGATTTATATTATGGCTGTTCAAGTGGGGTGTTCTGACTTTGTCAGGGACTAAGCTGAAGCTATGGAGAGACATCTTATTCAAAATAACCACAGAAAAATTGGATAATCGTATCAACAGCTTCACAAGAGGATATACAGCAAATGCCTTTAGTGTAAAGAGAATTTTAACAATGCAACTAAGGGCTGACATTAATTTGGTGTTACAATGATATCAAGAGAGCCTTTACATTTAAAAATGTAACTGAAAGGATGTCAGGCATCTAGCCTGTCTGTGAGGATCTTTTATGTGGTTTTTACTTTGGGTTTTGAGCCCAGAGCCATCTGGTTGGCAGATGATTCAACTGTCAGCTGGACTAGGCTGACATACAAGGCTCTCTCTAAAGTCCTGGCCCCCAGCAGCACCACCCTTCCCTTCTCAACAATCATGGCAATTATCAATCCGCAGAAAAGTTACTGGAGTAGCAGGATGTTGTTATAGGGAGGATATAAGCCAACAACAGAAAAGTAACAAAATGAGGGGGAAATCACTGTTGAAAGTTAATGACAAGTCTTGAAATAAATTTCGGATAACAACAGCGTGTATAATTTGGACATGCTGTTATAATCAGACAAGTAAACGGGGGTCACTGCTAGCAAAAATAGCTTTGCTACCTGCGTAAGTACGTCACTGAAATGGGCAACTGCGGTAGCGACGTTTGCATATCAGTATATTCTGCAAGCAGGATTGTGTCCTCGGTGACCCACTGCCTTTGCTGCTGCTCCACAGGCAAAACCCATTGGGACTTGCTAAACAATTCCCTGGATGCTGCTGAACAAGTGATATAGGCTCCAGTCTGCTGCTGCATTGGCTTTGCAGGAGTAACCGAATAAAGAGCAGCGATAGGCTGTTTCTTTATCGCTAGTGGTAGCAGATCTGGGGAGTGAGAAAACGACATTTCATTTGTACACTGCCATATTCGAGGTACGGCCAGATTTACAAGCTGTAAGTTGTTTATCTGCTTGCGACCAAGTTGACGTCTGATTCTGCGGAAACAGAAGTAGCTAAGTCCCGCTGCAGACTCTGTGCGCTCTTTCTGCTGTCATCCCTCGCAGCACACTCGGAGAGAGGAGCATTTGCTATCTCATGCTTTGGCTGACTGGTAAGGCAGGCTGTTGTGCTTTGCTTCTCTGCTTGCACCTGAGGCTGCATGTCAGCATAACCCCCCAGTGATCAGTGAATTCAGTATTTCAGTGCAACCAGCCGGGAAAGACAACGTGACAATACATTAACCTTATGAATAATAAAAAAAGCAACAGGCTCCCTTTAGCATGACTTCAGTGAAGAAACAACCTATGGCTACACACAGCTTGATGATCATATCAGCACAGCTTTCTATTCCTTGCCTGCAATTAAATGCAAGCCGTGACAACCAAACTCACCAACAGCCACTCTAGACCTGAGCAGCCCTTTAAAGAGCAGATGCTTACTTATGCAAAGGATGTTTTGTATGAAAAGGGAAGTGCAAGTGGAAAGGGGGAAGAGGAACTTCCTTTGTTTCAACAAAGGAAATGCCATTGTGCCCGTGAAGTATGGGGTTTAATCCTGAACTCTTACGCTGAATTCAGATTTGAGCCCAGAGCGACAGTCAGAGCTGCCAGATGTGACACCCTGTAAAGGAAGAGAGCGTTTCTTTTGAGTCTTGTTTATGCTTGGGTTTTAGCCACTGGCATTCAGCATGATTTACATGACTACAAATTTAGAGCTGCCTAATGAGCAGGATTTCCGGTTTGCAAGACTTATTATTATTGTTATTATGATTACTATTTAATTTGGTTTGGGGCCAATTCAGACCCAAACTAACATTGATCAAAATGCTCCTCACAAAAATTAAAAACGGGGAGAAATTTTTGTTTTGAAATCCCAGGCACAGCACTTCCTAATGGAAATAGCTTCCTGGATACTGCAGCAGCCCAGTTCAGAGCTGCCAAGACTCCCAGGATTAGTAGGATGGAGGCAACTTGGCCAAATGGCTCCAAAGTCCTGCCACTGCAGCCAGAAATCTGGAATCCCCGGGAATCCCTCCTGCAGTTGGTATCCTCAAGGCTTCCCGGCTCCTTGCCATAGAGCTGGAAGCCATATCCCCAGAACTGAGGCTTGCAGATCTTTCAGCACCCAGCTCCACAGCAGGAAGCCTGGGATCCCTAGCATGCCCTGTCGCCTTTCAGCTGCGAGGCCTCAAATTCTGCAGTCCCTGTTTTGGGGGCAGATGGATGGGCCTGTCCTGGAGACGGGCACTCAGGAAAGGGTCCTTAATCCTGGAGCATGCTGCCAGGAAACCTGCCTTGGATTTGGCACTGGCATTCTGGGTCGGCGAATGGATGTCGTGCAGTGAAGCTGTGTTTAGGTGGAAAATTTTCCAAGCACATCTAGGTAAAGTGTGCTTTGCCGGTGTGAGTGGCTCCTGGACCAAGACTAGTGCAGCTTCACAGATTCACAGCATCTTTTACTGCCTTGCCTGTGCAATGGCTTCAGACTATTACCTAGTGGTTTTAGAGAGCTCTCCTCAGTGCGTCATTAAGGCACAGCCCTGTAGTGGGCACTACAGAGTCTCCCAGTGACCACGTCCACTTCCAGGAGCTGCCCTGTTCTTCACTAAGTTCACTGGTTTGCTTGGGGAGAGACACCAGACCATCCTGCCTGCCAGCTCTGCACTTGCTTGCACGCTGAGTAGCTATTTTGTGCATAGTGGGGGTTGCATCACAGGAAGCCCACCAGTTTATAGGCTGATTACACCCAAATTACAGTGGAATAAGTGTACAGCAATAACTGAGACAGTATTAAAAGAAAAACACATTGGATCTCAGCTACTAGGGCCCCCTGCCCAAGGCTTGTATTCATTACCCCTTAGGAGTGATTTATGGTTGCTAATGAGTTTTAGGAAGCCCTACAGTACAAAGTCGCTGAAGCTAAGATTTTGATTTAAAGCATCTTCTTTGCTTTAAAGTTGCTCGCTTAAGTTTCTAATTATAACATGGGTTTCTTTTCATGGCTGTTTTTTTTCTGCTTTCAGGAACAAGGATGCATCTTGCAGAAACAGTCTCTGACTGTCTGTGTGCATACGACCCACAAATCTCCTCATTCCAGCTTCTTGCAATCTAAACCGAGTTTCCCACCCACTGCGCCAAACAGCCACCATTTGGTGATCAGACGAAAGCAAAGGAGAGTTTAATTTGTCTGTCCATTTAAGGATATGTATTTTGTGGGAGACTGTTTTATCATTAGATGGATCTTCTTTCTAAATTGGTATAGCAGTGCTTTGGGCTGTAAAGGAAAGAGATATTGGTTGTATATAAGGTGCACCAAGATATCTACAACTGAGCATTTAGTTAGGAGACCACAGCATCTGTCTGCCATCTGCCTTAGCTGAGTATTTGTACAGAGCTCATCACCAGAGTGTCTAAGGATCTGACCCAAAGTGCAACGACGGTTAAGTCAGTGGGAGTCTTTACTGATTGTAATGTCTTGGGCCAATGGCAGAGTATTTCTCTTCCTTTCCAGTACAGAGAATCCTATTATTAAATGCTGTTTTAAAAAAATGCTCAAACTGGGCCAGGAAGCAGCATTTGGGCCTGAATCCAACTGTGCATCCAAATTTTCCAGTCTGAGAGTGAGCAGGATCTGGGCACTGGGTTTGGATCCGCGTCTAGTCCTAGAATCACGGGGTTTGGGGAACAAGCGTATCAACCAAAACAACCCTTCATATCCCTTGGTTGAATTCAATATAGCCAGAATCGTTAATCCATTTAAATAAATACATATATAAAATAAATATAAATATTATATATAGATAGATAGATAGCTATATCTATATCTATCTATATATATATATTTTTTTTTTCCCCTAGTTCTTGGCAGCCATGAGTTTAGTTTCACAGGATATCCAAAATGAGACCAAACAGCTTCCTTCCCAAATGAGTCTGGAGTGGACAGGCTGGTTGGAAACAGTGCCTCACAATAATGCAATCATATCCAGGATGCCTCTGGAAAAGCTTAGACTATGGGTCTCCCTCCAGTCACTCCTTGGACCGAGCGCCAATCGCTAGAACTCCTGCAGAAATCAATGTTCTTCTTGGCCACACACCCTGAGCAACAAGTCTCTCGATATATTTGTACGTAAGGAACCAGAGAAAGCCCCTTCCTTGCTAGACTGATAACCTTCTCATTTACTGCATGACCCATGACTTCATATTATTGTTTCAGCACTGCGGGCCTGCGTTTCTCAAGTAACTCTAGCTGCTGGAGGTTTCCTGTTTCCTTAACTCCAGTACATTTTCCTGCTATACCAGACAACATCCAAGCAAATACTTTTAATTGAGAACAGTTGCATTTCTCCCCGTTTGGAACGGCCAGTATGTTTTCTCTCTTTTATTAAGTACTCAGCCTCACATCCAGTTGACTCATTTGCTTTTAATTCCACATGCTAATGTGTAAAATACACACATAAATGACTGCTGGTATGAAAGCTATTCCCATCCAAGAATTCAGTGTGTATCGCATTAATTTGTCCCTAGTATAACCTCTCTTTTTCCCTTTCTGTTCTGTTGCACTCGGGTCCTTCTGTCCAATGCAGTGGTTTTCAACCTTTTTTCATTTGCAGACCCCTAAAACATTTCAAATGGAGTGCATACCCCTTTTGAATGGTAAGTGTGGGTATTCACATACTTTGATTGATCATAGTCATCTTTTGCAGACTCCTTAGACATAGTCAGTGGACCCCCAGGAGTCCACGGACCACAGGTTGAAAACCACTGGTCTAGTGATACGTGATATAACTGAGCTCTCGTCCTTCTCTGCAACCATTCAGTACTCTACACCCATCCCCTCTGCCAGCCTCCAACTCAGCCTCCATGCACGTTCCACCCATGGAAACAATTTTGCAATGCAGGTGTGAGAGGTAAATTATACAAGGAAACCTTGTCCCTACTTCTACGGTGTCAGCATTTTACTGTATCTCCTGCAATAGCTGAGCTGACATGAGCTAACCTGGCTCTGCAGAACTCAGTGAAACCATTTCCATCAAGTTCTTATTTTTCTATTTTCCACGCACTCGCAATTTTTTTGTAGTTCCAGCTTGCATTCAAGAGCTGAACATAATTTTGCCTTTTCCCTTGGGTTCCTCGCATCATTGCCCATATGAATACAGAAACTAAGTTGCTCATTGTCCCTCTGTAGTTGCTTGCTACTATCTGTTGGCGAGCTTGGCATTTGTTCAGCTTAAATACTATTGACTGACCAATGTATTCTACTAAATCAACCAATACACTAAGTTAGCAGAATACTTAGCAGCACGTTGTCAATGCTAAGTCAAGATAAGAAAAACAAATTCCTTAGCAGTGCAAAGAATAGAAATAGAAGCATAAAATAAATTGCAATGTTACAAGACTTAGGTTCATTTTGGTGAATTTGGGGTTTGGCTATTGTTTTATATTGCTCAACTTTCCAGGGAATAGCTAAGAATAGTAGTACATTTGAGTAAGTTTGAATTCTTCCATCTTGATGTTTAGCATTTTTGTGATGTTCTCCTACAATGTGCTTTATCTTTCCTAATATTTTGGAATTGCATGCCTAGGTTTGCTCTTCCCGTCCATCTGGTCTGGGTTTTTTAGATCATACAGTTAGGCCCTAACGTACCAGCCTTAACATTTCTGTTTTGAAAATCTTTTTTAAATTGCTCATCCTAAATTCATGCCAGTGCTAGTGATAGCTTGAGACTCTGCAGGGAGAAGAGTGAGATCAAACCATCTGTTTTTGGTATGTTCAAGACATACCAAAACAACACTCACTGATTTTCTATAAAAATAGCGTATGTACATGTGTACACGTCTCTGTCTATAGATCTTCCCCAGTTACAAAAGTCGAGTAGCCCAGCTCCTGCAGTTGACTCAGAGCTGCAAACACTTTAAAAATATTTCACAAGCAACAGTTTTCCAAATAAGCTGTTTGCTCCTAGATGATCAAGCCCTGGTAGACGGTTGAATTTCAGCAGATTACGTGTGTCGTCTCTGCATAAGCAACAACTCAGGAGGGAATTGTGCATACCGGCAGGGAAACTTCCTAGACAGTAGAAACGCACTATGAGGAAACCAAGGCTTCACAGGTCCATAGCTACCAAATTGACTTTATATATTCATCTTTTGTGTGGCATAATATCAGTTGCTTTTCTGAAATCCAGACAAGTTATGGTAACTGGTTTGACAGACAGGCTGAGGTTTTAGACTTTTAAAACTCTTGTAAGTACAGTTTTGTGAACCAAAACCAAGCATAAAACCACAGGTGACTCAGATCAGAGTTCCTTTTTCTCCAGACCACTAAAGTTTGATGGGTTGGATAATAAGGAACTCATATTTGAATCAGCTATGGTTAGGGGAATTGTCAGATAAATGTCAGTCTTGTCCTGAAATATCAGTCAGGCTTTGTGGGGCCGTTTCTCTGAAAAACCAACATTCAAAGCAAGGATGACTTTCAAGCTTGAAGAAGTATTTCAACTAAATATTCTAGTTTTTCCTTGTCTCCACTCTTTAACCCCGTATCCACCGTGTCAGCAATGTATTCAGATAGTTAAACCATCTTCTCAGGTGTGATCGTCTTCTCAGAAATCAGCTGTGCTGGCTCAATGGTTTTTACACTTCATTGCTCAAATCAGAGCGAAACATCTCTAGTTTCCTGGCCCCTCATTTCTTCTTTACTTAGAAAAAAGGAGGAACTACAGTGCATGTGCTCCCATTGTGATCTCTGGCATAAAAGCTCGCTTTGGTGAGCTATCAGACATCTCCACTGAAATCTTTTCTAATCTCAGTCCCGCTTTGTCGGAGTACTGAGTTGTTTTCATCAGTGCATTTTCAATGCTAAACATTTTAAATGCACTCAGATGCCCCCGCACAATTGTGAGCCTTTAAATCCCTTTCTTTTCCTCCAGGGAAATGTAGCCCTGTATTTGGGTTGTTGCTCACTGCTTCTTTTGTGAGCACTGCAGGGAAAGGCAGAAGGAAGCTCATGTAAAGGCTTCTACAACATCAACCTTATCCAACACTAACTCATCCTTAAGTCTGTGTCTTCTCCTGTATAGCCAGCCTGCCCTATCTGAACAATCTCTACCTTTTTATGTTAATCAGCACGACTCTTCTAGCTCATAATACTGTGCTGTCTCTGGCAGTGGCTAACGCTGCCCTAATTAAGGGTCCGGCAGCGTATGTGCAGCAATGGGTGGGTGGGCTTGTAACTGCGCAGTGTCACTGTCAGCCCCAACTGTATGCATCTAAAAATTAAAGTGAACTTACTTCAAGCTGTCCAGTCATTTGGGGAAGAAGGGTGATCTTGGCCATAAAGCACTGGAACAGGAGTCAGGAAACCTGAGTTCTTCTCCATAGACTGTGTGACCCTAGGCAAGCCATCTTATCTCTCTGGACCTATGGGGAGACATCATCAGTGAGACTGTTTCCAGTGATAGTCCACATACACTGATACTTGGCCTGGAGCTATTCGGCCTTTTCATCAGTGACCCAGAAATAAGTAGGATTTCTGGTTACTTGGGTCCATTCAAACGCAGTGCATTTAAGAATGTAAATGCAAAAGTTATACTTCTTGGAACAACAGCGACCCTATTAACAGGAAGCCTGTATCTTGGGGAGCATTTCCCTGTAGAGGATTCAGGGACTGCAGTAGAAAAGCCACTGACTATAAGCTCCCAATGTGATGCTATGGTAAAAAAAAAAAAAATCTCGCATTAGCACGGGTTTTGTATTAAGTGTCTCATGTAGACGCTCCCAGTGGGCACGTCTACCCAAGAAGTTATGTCGCCGTAGGGATGAGCTACAGAGATGCAACTCATTGCTATGGTGACATAGTGATGGCAGGCATGAACCATGATGCAGACACTACTGCGCAGTAGCGTTGGAAGTGGCCTGTGTGGCACCAGGACTGCAGTTACTGTGCAGTCACTTAATACTTGTTTAAGCAAGTACTAAGTGACTGCACAGTAACAACTGCGCAGTCTGGTGCATATGTAGATGCATCCACTGTGTCCTTAATGGATGCTTGAAGAGTTGTAAACACCCACTTCCCTGGAGGCAGTTGCATCCTGATGGGCAAGTGTTATGTTGGCATTAGATTAAGGGCAAAAAGAAAAGAGGGTGGATGCTTAGTTTTGGGAAAATATTTATAACAGCTTTGCTATCACATTTGGAAGTGCCGTTGCGTTTGCTGAGTACTAGGCCAGCACTGCTGTTTCTACAGCAGTAATGGTCACGGGTCAAAGTTAAAAGACTCTCCCAAGCCAAGCAGCCCATTGTCCCAGCCTGGTTGTGTAGCTGGCAGCCCACAAAGGATAACTTCACACCTGGCCACCTCTGCCCTTTCATCCTGAACATCCAGGTACAGCTGGATCCAGCTTGTAGCACAAGCCCAGAGCGGGGCTCACACTCGCATCTCTGGAGATGTATCAAAACACCTGAACTGCTCTGTCCTACCTGTAGTAACAGTAGGCCTGTCCTCATTTAAATGGTGCACACCCTTGCTGTCACCTACTTATGTCAGGGCTCAGCTAGTCTCAAAAAGTAGCCATCTATCTGCTTTCCCACTAGTATTCAAGTCCCATTTTTAAGGGTATTTCCTAAAATGTAGACCCATTTGTAAACAGCTGGTGCTCTTGCCATTTTTTTTTCTTTTTAATGCCAGGGACCTTGAAGTTATGCTGTTGTATGAGATACTCAGCTTTTGTTTGACTAAAATGTACATTTCTAGCCCACTAAAGAAAACATGATCCTTAACGAGTTCAAACAGCAAGAGACCGCAGGGAAGAACTCAGCATTGATTATTATTTTACTTTTAATGATGGCAGTGTTTTTAGCTTGTGATTTTAGGGGCCTGACTCATCATTTGGGATCACTTGGGCTGGCTGCTCCACAAGCAGATGATCAGAATTGAAAGGAAAACCTTTACTTTCTGCCAAATCTATTTTCTAAACAGTTCCTCACTGCCCTGAGTTGAGGTCACTTCCAATTACAATTCCCACCACTCTCCACTTCTGTCACTCCCGCTACAGAAACCTAAAGAGTCAATTGGACCTGTCTGTTCGGTTGACCTTAAAGTATCTTTTTACTACATCAGACCACAATGCCAGGCCTCCAGCTCATTTGGAAGAAATCTATGCAATCCCCAGTATTGTTTCCAGATGCTGTCTTATGCCGTTCTTTAAAAAAAAGAAAAAATGCAAAAAAACAAAAACATAGAAAAGAGCCTTGAGGACTTTCAACCAGTCCTGCAAACATGCTAATTAAAACTCAATAGCCATGTTTTTTAACTATAAACCCCACCAAACCTCATTATTTTTAATCAGTTGGTACTTGGCATGATCATATCGCAGCATATTCCACCTGCTTCCGAGCTGTACAGCTGTACCATCCTGTACATAACTATAACGATCACCCCGCCTACTTGCTTCTGTGCCTGATGACTTTGATCTGGCCATTGGGCTTTAAATCAGGAGACGTGATCTATTGGAAAGGAGGCTCCAGGTTAAAGGATACATGTTCTTCCACCTGAGGAGCCATCTGCATGACCTGAATGCAGACTTGAATTTTCTGGGGAACACATAAAGATTAGTGCTTACCCCCTAAGAAGCCGGTAGCTCCAACCTACACCAGTAAGCAGCAAATATACACGATGTAGGCAGTACCTTCCATTTGACCTTGTTTAAATTCACAAAGGAATCGGAAACTAAGACAACAACAGTATTGAAAGTCTGGATCAACAGCTCTGCAATATAGCCCATCTAGTGCCATGGGGAATCCCTGGCAACACAGCAGGTACCTGACCTCTCCGCTGCATCACTGGCCCTTTGACGATGCTCTTCACCGGGTGGGTCGGATCACCTGGCAATAGTTCTCCTTTGCCAGGGGAAGCTAAAGATTTTCAGTGAAGTCCAAAGGAGTTATAGAACAAAACCCTAACAACTTAGCTTTTCATCCAGCCTTGTTACTGGCTGGCTGCTCCCTTCTGGGCCCATCCACCTTGTCCTCTCCAGCTCCTGCTTTCTTTCCAAGTTCTTTTCCTTGCTTACCAGCTTCTTTTCTCACCACCATTACTTGGCATCATAGAGAAGTCCAATCCTTCCCTCCACAACAGACTCCCAGCCTGAGGGTCTGTTCCTGGGGGGAATTATCCTGTTACAGGGGCGGCCTGCGCCGCCCACTCCTCCCAGCAGCCTTCCAGGTTTCTTGCTCGCCGTTGCCTTCCTCCCCACCGCTCCCACCAACAAGTCCCTATGGTCCCCTTCTACATCCACCCCAGTTGCATCTTGTCTGGTCTTTGCAACTCTTTCCAGGCTTCTAGCCTCAGCCTCTTTCCAAAGACCAGTGATAGTGTGGGTTGTAAAATGGATTTTCTGTCCCATTTTGGGAGATTTTCTGTCCCAAGAAGACAATGCTGTGATTTTTTTTTGACAAAATGAACAGCCAATGCAAAGCGTTTCATTTTGATACATTTGAATTAGTTCAGTGTGCCTTTGAACTTTGTGATTTTGTTGTATAAGATGCATGTCAAAAGAAGGGCATTTTGAAAGAAAAAAACCTGAAATGTTCAGTTTGAAAAGATGGAAATGGGACATTTTTTTAAAAAAATTTTGAACAGTGTCATCAAAATCAATATGATTTCACACACACACACGTTTAATGGAAATAACCTTTTTCTAACTGAAAACAGTTTCAGTTTACTCTAGTTTCATGACCAGCAGTTCTCTTCTGTCTTGCATGTGAACCTTGTCACCAGGCCAGGAGAGGGTCCTGTGGTTTCCTCAGTGCAGGAATAGGAAGCACCTGAAAGTCAGGGAGGCCCAGAGCGCAGCTGCACAAACTGCTGCGGAGCCTCGGCTCCAGAGAGAATGAATCCCAGACAGCAGACCATCCAAAAGATGGGGCTAAGGATTAGACGGGGAAGCAGACAGCTACTGCCTGGCACTGGCGTACAAGCAGCATGAGGCCATAAACCTCTCAAAACAGGGTTAATCTTATACCCTGTCCTAGACCGCGATTGGGCGGGGTTGGGAATTGTTGGCATACTTTTACGTGGAACTTGGTGCTAGGAGTGCTTTTCACCTTGTCTTTTCTGACAGCGTTGATGTTACACCTCATCACATTCAAAATCTGAGACTATTTATGGGAAGCCGCCGCGGGCTGCAAGGCTGAGAACCCGAGCTGTTGGAAGAACGGGGCTGCTACTCTCGTACCCGTGCAGTTGTACCGAGGCCTCGGGCTGGTTCTCTGCTTTCCCTTTGCAGAACTTTCCCCAGAGCCATCGTCATCATAAAGCACGCCCAGATCCACTTCAAACCATCTCCTCACCCCTACAGGATCGCAGGAAGCTCTTTAATAGCCTGCCCTCTTCTCCCTGAAGGCCTTGTTTCCACCCCGCAGTGACATTACTCTCTCGGGATTACAGTTGCCCAAAGGCCTTTCTTTAAAGCATTTTAGCTAAGGGCCAGGCTGTGCTAGACCAAGTTTGCTCTTAAGCTTTTACATCCTACAATACAAACCAGGGAATTGAACCCTGGCTTAATTTAGTGTATACGCCATTCTGGTGCCTAGCCTTAACCCTAAGAAAGGCCTCGCACTTATCCAGAGCATCTCCTTACACTACCTTAAGGGAAGCAATGCTCATTAATACAGAGCGACTGTATGATTACTAGTTGCTATCATACTAGCAGCCATAAAACTGACTGGGTAGTGGCTATCTACCTCAAGGCCTCTACCAGCCCTTTTTATAGCTTTTCCTTTCTCACCATTTCTGGCACCAACCAACAGATCTACATTACGAAGTGGAGAGTGGGACCAAACGGTGTTAGGTACTTACCCAGTTTCTACACTGAAACAATATGCGGCTAAGGGCTTGTTGCAATGTAAGCTACAGGCAAAAAAAACCCCCAAAACTATTGGAACTGTCTATTGCAGTTAAGCAAATTTTCTTTTATCTAACAGTTTAATAGGTGGAGTTACCAGGCTTGCACCCAGGATTTTGAACTCTCTCTCCTGTTACAAAGTTTAGTTCTTATTCACGTATTACTAGTTCCAAAGACTCTTCCCATTCAGGTCCCAGATGGTCCCATCACTGGATAAGCACACATACTCCTTGTAACTTCTGTATATCTTTGCTGTCATACCGTCACACACTGCTGCTGCTGTACTCAGTTGTTTTGTCTTTTTTTAAGTAGCAAGCCATAAAAGCTATCTGGCTAATTGTGCAATACTTGGTTCCCCTCACCCCCTTTGAAGCTAGCTTTGCCTCACAGGGTTTTGTTTTTGTCCAGACATGTCAGGCAGCTAATTTGCTTTATTTTCATGTGGGCAAGTGGGTATGGGTTTGCTCTTGACAATTGCTTGAATAGCATAGCAAAGGTTTGCATTTTCATGTACTCTTTTTTTGGGAGGATTTTGCCATATATGTATGATAGCTATGCTTTTTCAGTCCTATTTGAAACCATCGTGTGATCATCTGTACTTATCCAATGCAGGCGATTCATATTAAATAAATGACTATCCTGCCCTTATTTCCATGTTAGACCTATTGTGAGGCTATTGGTTATCTTGTTGTGTGTGTGTGTGTGTGTGTGTGTGTGTGTGTGTGCTTCTATTGCATTCCTTATTCTTATTATAGTTTGGGAGGACCTGCTTCTCCTTTCAAGACTATTATTTTTCCCACATGTCCAATTTAAAATTCAGAATTAGACAGCTTTCTGGATGGCATCCTAATTGGCCAGCATTTCTACTATTTTTTTTAAGCTTCTTGAATTAATTTTCAGCAGTTTTGCATCCTTCTGTGTTTATAGTAATATTACAGTGGCTCTGCATGTGTTGCGAGCAAGCTCTTTGGTAGCCTGGACTAGGGGATGGTAGCCTGGGCTAGGGAAGCCGTGATGCACGCTGTACTAACAGCGATCAAATTTTATTCGACAAGTTAGAAACCGCTGGGGTCAGGAAGGAACGTTTTACCCTCCTGTGCAGCACTGCGCAGTGAAGTCTGTATTTGTCTTAATTTCCAGCTGAATCCCTTTCATCGTGTCCCCTGGTTTCTTGGTAAAAGGATGTCAAAGCTCTCAGTAAGTTTCTGAATGGTTAAGTTCACCTCCGCGCGGGCAAGCAGAAAATACCCCCTTTATGTGTTTCATTCTTGAATAAAAGGAATGGTACTCCTGACATTCAACTTTGCATGAATTAGTCTTTTTAAAAACCCCAACAAACTGGCACTTTTTGGCAGAGGCTTCAAGGGAGATTTTTGGCTCAGTAGGAGACAGATGCTTATTGTTATTTTATATTCCCTTTCAAGTCACCAGGATAAATGGAACATCTCAAAATAAATCTGGTGCAAAACTGTAGTAAATGCATCAACTTCAGCAATTTCATTCCAGATTTCCATGAGCATAAATTGGAGTGGAGTATTTCTGTATGTACAATAATACAGGGCTCTAATTAGTCTCAATTTCTTTATTCACCTTTTTTTTTTATCATTCACATGCAAAAGGACTTTAATCTTCAGAGCAGAGCCAACTGGCAGGCTCTAACCCCCCTGGGGAATTATGCAGTAGGGATAATGTTGCTGCACTAGGCTGGAGTGAGGTCCTGGGGAGTGCAAAGGGAAGGGAATCCCAACACATTTGGCTTTGCGGAAATGATCACCTATTCCCTACCTACGCTGACTTTCCTCTGAGGAGTTACTGGTAGTTGCCGCTCCCTTGATGTGACGTATGGGAGGCAGTGATATCAATTAAATGCTGCGGGTTTCAAACAGAGGCTAAGCCTCTGGTTTACTGCTGACATCGAAGTTTAATTACACTTTTTTTTTTCTGTATGAAAAACTATTTGGCTTATGCTTCCTGCCAGATTCAGCTCATCAGGGGCATTCGAGCCTCTAGCTGTCTGTTTGCTGTCTTGTCTAGCTCTCACAGGCTCCCCGGGTACCCGAATGCAGCAATAGGTCAATGCTCATTGCTACAGGGCATCCCACTCTTCACTGCAGTCTCTCGTTCTGCAAGCTGGCTCTGATCTCCCATGTTGACTCAGTTGTCTGTAAGGGTCTATGCAAAAAATGCAATCTGTATCATGAAATCAGCGGGAAAAAAGCTCGCCTCTTGTGAACAGTGGTTTAAAATACACTGATGATACGCTGAGCTTGGGGTGAATCTGGCGTAACGATGGGTTGTTGAGAAAGGTGCGTCCGAGGAGAAGAGTTTTCTTTCCTAATTTGATCTGGCTTATTTGTCTTTCTGTTCTTCAGTGACTTGCACTACGGACATGTAATGGGAAACCCTGGGATACCTCCAGCTGCCCTGAAGAAGAAAAAAAGTTGTAGCCACATGATGCAACCCTTCAAACCGAGGTGAGTCTGCCCTATCCAGGTAGTTGCATCCTGGCTCCAATCCTGAAGGCCTTCTCAGGGCCAAGCCATGTCTCCTGGTGACAGCTGCTTATTTCTAGGTGGGTTGCTGAGGTCCACGCTTTTGCCTTGAGGTTCTCTGTCCTGGAGCAACTTGTCCAGTAGCTCTCGCCTTAATGAGGCTTCAGTCCCTACAACTGAATTATTTGAGAAAACATGGTGCCCTCTACTGGCAGCCTCCATTATCACAAGAAAATAAATGACATTTATTGTCAAATACAATTTAAAATAAGAAAATATTGAAAATAAATGACAATTCTACCGGTAAGTTGGCACTTAGTTAAGCCTGTCGGACACTCAGCTGCTTTAAGCACCTCCAGTCCCGGGGCACCACAGATCTGTGCTCTCAGAGCTCTGCATCCTGTTTCTGGACTAGCAAGTCATGTTAGCAAATGCGTGGTAAAGGCTACTAGACCCCCAAATTAAGCTGATCCCAAGCCTGCATGCCATTCTGGTGAAGTGAAGTCAATGGATGGAGACTGCAATCCTTTGGCCAGAGTGCAAGCCCAGCACAGGCAGCCTGCTAACATGCCACCCTGCTAAGAACTGTCCCTCCATCCTGCTGTCCTTGTAACAGGAGCTTAGCAAAGACCCAGGATACAACAGGCACCAAGACTAAGACAACCAAGACGAAGGTCAAATGGACGTGGTCACAAGGACTGGAGTGAACTCAATGACTCACTCCACACCAGTCATCAAATGGTGATGACTTCTGGGAACCAGCTCCCTGCCAAATTTAGCTGGATTTAAACTTCTGACTTGGGACTGGGTGGAGGGGGCATAAAGCTCTGCATTATCCCGTTAGCAGCGTCCTGAGCTAAGTTTCCATCCGATTGATATCGCACAGGGACAAGCTGCTACATCCTTTCTTTGCCTTGCATCTGCTTTATGCTCTATAATGTCCACTACAAATCACTACCACTCTCGTAGGCTCTTCCTTCCCCTCAAGGCTAAGGGTTTTGTCTGAGTGTAAGATAAAAAAGCATCAAGTTCCTATAATCAAGAAGTTTCTCTGGCTGCCTTGTGTGATGTTGCCACAATCACTCCAAATGCTCCCCTGTCAATCCCTGTGACCTCATTTCTCCAAGACAGACAACTCCCGTGATCCCCTGGGCCTGTGTAGCTCTCCACTCCTTCCGAAGGCGAAGTCTTGTCTGCCAGCTCTAGCTCTGGATCCTTTCCAATACATGTTTGTTAACCCTCCGGGTACAAGGATGCTGAGAGTTACTCTTTCGTAACATGTGTTTAGCTGCCAAAAAGCAAAAATGATTAGCAGCTCAAAGGTCAAGGTTGCTGCATTTTGCAAGAATCTCCTTAGTCCTTCTCTGCCAATATTGTGCAGACTGCTGACTTTTCCAGCTTCCAGCAACAGCAGCTCGCTTTCTGTGGCTGTGTTATGTCAGCTGCTTCCCTGGCAGTGATTCAAAGTCCCACCTTTCTCTCCTGTCGGAGATTTTCAAAGCTGGTTAAGTGCCTGAGATAAGTGGTTCCCGCCCATTTGGAGGGAAATCAGGAACCTGGCACCCTCAGGCAGCTTTGCAAACTTTGGTCCATTTGTTCTGCCTCGTTCTTTCACACTTTATGCCTGGGCTAGTAATATATATTATGTATCCAGAAACCAAGTATTGCGCAATCCAGATGCAATCCAATGATGTTATCGAAACACCATATCAACCTTAGTTACTTTAAAGCAGTTCGGGAGTCACGTGAGCAGTTGGTGTTAAGCGAAGACCCACGGCAACAGCTGCACCGGCAAGTGAATTTTGGGAAACCTGGAAGAAAAGCCTCCGGCATGTAGTTCCATGAACTGCATCCTTTATGAACGATGCTTACTGAATGCAGTAAAAGAAAAGATGTGATTTTCTGCAAAGAGGTGATATGCTGAAGAGTGGGGACGCTGTGGTCTGAATATCACTGCTTCGAAAATGAGGAAGAAGACAGGTCTTCTCACAGCCTACACATGAAGAGGGAGCCTGGGAAGGAATTCAAGGCCAGATTGTTGGGTTTTTTTCATTCTTATTTTCATTCCTGGTTTCTCATTTGTATTTTCTTCCCTACTTGCCATTTTGGGAGCTGTCAGAGCTGCTTAAGCAGAACCGACATTTATGTGGGGCCTGTAGCAAACAGGAGCTTTAAATACTTTGGAAGCCCTGTAGCAGTCCTCCCTTTCCTCTGCAGAAGACATCCATACCAACTGCAGAGGTCTCCAGCACTTAGCAGGGGCTCTCAGCCCATTCCTATGCATTACCAAGCTCCACTGAAGTCACATGCAGTCTGCAGAGGTGCAGGCATTGTTTTGGGGGGATCCAGTTGCAGCGTTTGAGCCTCGTGGGTTTCTAGCTGGGGCTCATTTACATTTTGACCGCTTAATCAGAGGCATCTCTTGAATCCAATTGATGCTCATGCCATTTAACTCATCTGAGTTTCCTAGTTGTGCAGGTTGTGTCTAGGCAGGGCTCTTCTCAAATGTCTCGACAGAGAGAAGATGGTTTCTTTGAAACTCTTGAAGTTCCTCGTTCAGTTCTGCTCGAGACTCTCCCCTGCTCTCTCCTAGAATAAGGTGCATGTTCTGAATTCACCGTGTATGAAAATAAGTCTGTTGTACCACGGACCCAGACCTTATCGGAAGAAAACCTGTTTATTAAGGCTACAAAGTTTCAGTCTGGACTAGAGTCTCTTCCACAGGTTGGGGCATTGGCACTACTGAAAAAGAAGACGGGGTCCAGCAATGCAGTACAGACCCAGATTTCGATTTCCCTAAACTTGAGAGGCTTGAAAGCCACAGCATTAGTTTGGGCTGATTTCTGGTTGCTAGGATTAAATGATTGCTCAATATAGGTATTTTCTCCTAGCTCTTTTCCCCCCAGTAATCTATCATGGCAAGCAGGATTCCTATCGGTTCATCTTCTTGTCAAGTCACATCTCGCCAAAGTATAAACCAAATCACTTTACAGCTGCTGATAAGCCTCCGTGTTTTCACCTTGTCGCGGCACTTGCTGATCCCAAATGAAAGTGTCAAGATTACCTCCCCGGAGATGGCCTGTGTCAGGTTAAAGGACACGCGTCCCAAGGTTGTTCACACAGACTCTCGCAATCTTTGCTCTTGATCAAGAGGCGACTCGGCTACAAATCCATGCCAAGGCTATGGAATTAATTTGCTATTTCTTTGGATTAAGGGCAGAGGAACAAATTATTATGGCTTTACAGCTTTATCAGAGTTTGGAGCATGTGAGGGAGGCGTTCATTGATACACAAGACACATATCCCACAATGGTGGGATACCAAACAACTTGCCAGACAAACCTCGACTATTCAAGATTTCTTGTCTCTGTCAGACTCATATCACTGAACTCTACTCATTATTACTCGTTGAGATATTTAAGCTGCTGCCAACAGCCACTCCAAAGCACAGAGAGAAACTTTTCCCTTATTGCATTCTAGGAGCAGAAAAGGATTAATTTTTTTTAACCTACATTTGCTTATTTACTGCTTAACTTGAATACAGATGAACAGGCAGCTCTGCATTTAATAGATTTCTTCCGAGTGTGGGTTCAGCACTCACAAACGGCTGCACGTATGGCAACTCTTACATCTGGTGCAGTCAGGTCATTGCTTGGGTTTGTGGAAACAGGAGCAAGATTATCTAGAGCATGAGGCTGAGAGGTCCACATCCTTTTCATGGCTCTACCATTGATATTTTTATGTGAACTTGGCCATGCCCTGCCTCAGTTTACCATTTATAAAAAAGAGGATAGACATTTCCCTCACCTAGTGATGCACAGTTAGGTTTGATGATTTATGATTGCAAATAATTTGGGGCTATTTTGGCTATGGGGACTATACTTTTTGTTATTATTTGTCCACGTGTGTCCATAGTGCAGCATATGCTTTTGAAAATTGGACTCTTTCTCTTATGCCCTGTATTTGGGGATTACATTTTCTGTGCTTCATTTCAGAGGCATCTTTGAGCCATATATACGCTGTACTTTCAAAGCTTTTTCCCATCTCATTAGACCTTTTCTTATTGTTTTGCCTCGTTAGAGGCTAATTTACACGGAGCCTGTGCTGTGGTGGGGTTTCTCTTGAAAATGTGCCATAGCGGTAGCAGCAAATCCCTTCAAGGCCTCTGCAAGAGGATTGTCAATGCTCTCCTCCACCCCACTGCTGAGTTCTGCATTCCCAATGCCTTACAGCCAGATATGAGTCACAGGAAGGAGCCTTCCTGGGAGGGTGTCTAGCTTCACCTTGGATTGCTTTAGGAACAGAGCAAGGGATGCTTTACAAAGTACTCTCTGCATTTTGAGCCTGCTCTTACCACGCACTCTGCCTGCAATCTGGCAATGCACTGGAGCATTTCATTTGCCCCATTGAACTCCATGTCAATCCCACTGGATTACTTCGGCAAATCAGTCCACTGCTGATTAGGAACTTAACTTTAAGCACTCGCACATGAAAATTTCAGCTAATGGTTATGTAAGACAGTCACTTAAACCCCAGCCTACAGTCCAGGCATGGTCAAATGTCCTAATTTAACTACCCACAAACCAAAATCTGAACATGGGTAAGAGCGGCAGAACACACCACTTTCCAGATGTACATGCTCTAGAGCCGATGATCTGTGCTCCCTGCCCCTGCTTCATTAACCATAATTAGTGGTGAAATGACTTAGCATAAACGATAAGCAAGTGCTGGAGAGAGTCAAAGATGGAAAACAAGAAATGAACAGAAAGAGAGAGAAAAGAAGAGTGGTTTTATTTAAGTACTCTTTCTTCAGGAGCCACATTTAAACTACCCAGAATCCACTTGTGGCTTGCAAGCCAGTTTAGCCACCCCTCCTTTCCATAGTCAACAGGAAAGCTTGTCCTGTTCCTCCAGTGTAAGAGTTTGTGTGGTCTTTGCTTTTACTCATCCTGAGGATAATTCTGACAGCCTCCAAAGCCAATTACACGTGATCGGGCACGGATACAAAACTGATTAGAGGTGCTGTGATAATACAGAAACTGAATAGTTTTACAGTGTATCTGCCATAAGAATCTGGCAGATTTTTGAAAGTGGAATATTTTATCAATTTGTTTTCCTGCTTGGTCTACAGCTATAAGGCTATGTTGCTATTCAGTGAAAATGCTGACAGCTTGTCTTCTGCTTCTATTGGCAACATGACTGTTTTATCATTTAAATGACAAATGTTTTTGCAAGATTTGCTAGCTTTTTGCTTTACACATTATACAGATTGTCCATATGTCTCTTCAGAGTATCCTTATTAAACCCCCTTTTGATTTCTTCCATGCAAGGCAGTTGGTGTGCTAATAATCCCAATGACTGAGATGATCAAATGACTTGTCCTGATTATTGGAAAGGACCTGAAGCCTTTTTGGTACCAAAGGCTTCAGGTCACTTCTTCAGGGAAGCAAGGCTAAGCACATTTCAACAGCAAGGAAAATAAATCAACACTGTGCTCATGTTTGCAAAAAAACACAAATGATCTCTTACTTTCCTATTTGCTAGTCCTATTTTCTGTAACCTACAAAGTATTCAGAGATTATGTATTTTTAATAATAACTGTTAGTGCAGAAAAGAAATGATTATTTTGGCAATGCTACTTTCAACGTTAGACACTTCCACGAGCTTCTCTGGGGGTGCAGAGGGGAGAGGTAATTTTGTGTATTTTCCATTCATTTATCAAACAAATAGGCAACAGATATTTACAATTTTAACAACCATGTGCATTATTATTGTATCATGTTCAAGTGCACGCTGACCCACTTTATCAGATAATTCTGCCAGACAACTAGGCTCAGGGTAAAAGGGCCAATGTTTCAAATGCATAGAAACAGTTTAGGACCTTAACTTGAATTTTCAGAAATGACTTCAGCATTTTGGAGCATCTCAGTCAGGCTTTCCTATAGTGAAGGTGCATCTTAACTGACAGGTTGTTCTTTAACTAGTATAGCTTCTACTGGTTTCCTGAAGTAGAGAAACTCAGCAGGCAAGAGCACTTGTTGATAGTGTAAGTGTGTCTACAAGGGTGTAGGTTGTAGCTGTGTTGGTCTAAGGACATTACAGAGATCGCTGCCATAGCAGTGTTGGTGAGGGGTGGGAACTTTTCACACTCCTGACCAGGGATCCAGGTTTTCTGTTCGTCATGGAAAAAACCACGGATTTTCCCTTTTACCCAAGAAAAACACAGATTTTTCATTTTAACAGAGGAATGCAGGGATTTGCTCTTTTGCAAAGAGCTCTCTGCAGGCGGGCAGTTCTAGCCTGCAAGGGGCTGGGGGGAGCAGGAGGAGGGTGGTCAGGCAGGGGCACATGCACACAGCCACTGGGCAGCCTGGAGAGCAGCTCCTGCAGGTAAGCATCGGCGGGAATTGAGACCCTCATAGGGAGGAAGGGAGGGAGGGTGGGAGTTGGCCAGGGTGGAGCAAAGCAGGGCTGGGGCTGTTGCCCAGCTGGTCGGTGCAGGGGGCTTGGTGCTCAGGGCTGCAACGCATGGCTGTAGGGCCCCAGTGGGGAATGGGATGGAGCTATGGGTGGCTCGTCGGGGGGGTGGGGGGGGAGGGGTGTCACGCCAGGTCCGACCCGCTGCAGGCTCCGGGGGAGGGCAGCAGGGCAGCAGGCAGCCTGCACCCGCCCCTGCCCCACGCACAGATCTGGGGGGCACATGCCCACCCTGTTTCCTTGGAAGTGTGTGCAAGGGGAGGGGGGAGCCACACCCTCTCACCCCAAGCAGGCAGCCTGCCCCCTCCCCACCAACCAGGCTCCACTCTGGCTGTGCTGCCCACATGGGAGATGGAGCCGGGCTCCCTCCTCAGGCAGCAGCTGGGGCTCAGGCTCTGCTGCAAGTGGAAGAGGGCTGCAGACCTGGGTGTTGTGGGGGGGAGTGAGGGGCACAAGCAGGGCAGAGGGGGCTGTGGGTGGAGAGTGGGGAGAACTGGTAAGTCCCAGGGGGCTGTGGGTGGAGAGTGAGGGGCACCAGCAGGGCTGGGGAGCTTTGGCTTGAGAGTGAGGGGCCTGGACCTGCGTCCTGATGAGCTAAGGGGCAGGGGGAGCTCTGATTTTCCATGATACAAAACCTACAATCAAATCCCAAAATGTATAGGTATTTAGAATTTATTTTACTCTAGTGATTGAGGCACTGGTAGGCTTCCAAATTGCTTTAAAATTGTAAACGTATCAAAACATCATGTTCAGTTGACACCTATATATATAGCAGTGTTTCACTTTAATTGTGGATTTGGGGGGTTTAACAGAGAATTTGCAATATTTTTTTTATCAGAGAATTTGTGATATTTTTTTCAGGGAAAACCAGGATCCCAGCTCCTGACAGCTATGTTGGCAAACCTTTTAGGCTAGGGACAGAGATTGCATATAAACAGGTTTAAGTGATCAGAAACTAGTTTAAACCTGTAACAGAACGTAAGTTTAGTGCACATAAACCAGTTTCAAAATGGCTGAAACTGATTTAAGATAAACCTGGTTGAATGTAGTATCAGACTTAACTGATTTGGGTCAAATCAGTTTACTGACCTTCTGCCCCAGACCTCTTCCTGGTTAAAGTTAGATCAGAGTCCCCCAGCATCCCAAAATGCTTTTCAGCTCTAGACTGGGCTGGGCTGGGCTGTCTGCTCCAGGGAGCAGGGCTGGCCCTACCCCTCTCCTCCCTAGCCAGAGCTCCAGCTGGCTGAGAAGAAGGTGAGGGACTGTAGTGTCTGCCACGCTTCCCCCTGCCTCATTTCCCCCTCACTGCTTGCTGCTTAAGCAGGGCCCCCCCCGCTTCTCAGGACCCCAGCCAGCACCTGGCCATGCCCCCCCATACTAGCTAATGCTGAGAGGTGTCTGTGTGTGCGTGTCTCTCCAATTTCACTGGAACAAAGGCAGACAGAACAGCATGGGCGACTGGTGCCAGCTTAGTCAGGGGGAGCATGTGCCCCCCCCCAGCAACCAGTCAGCAACTGGGGGTGGGGGGCAGTCCCTCTGCAGCCAATCTCACCAAACAGGAAGTGGCCGTGGCACTACCAGCAGTGCCTGTGGCGCTACATCTGGTGCTCCTGCTCTCTGGCCGGCACTCACAGGGGGAGCACTGGCGCTTCTGCCTGCCCCACCCTGCCCATTGCTTAACCAGGGAGCATGGCCAGTCAGGGGGTGCACCAATGCTCTCAGGGGGTGCATGTGCACCCCCGTGTACCCCTACATGTTGCCACTGTAGAACAGTGCCTGCTTAGGGCTAGAAACTAGTGGCTTGCAAATGCAAATGCTCCCTGCAGATAAGAAGAGCTTGAAACTAATGAGAGAGATGCATTTGCTTTCTTTTGCAGGGCTTGAGGGGCTGATAAGCTTTGTGTTCTGATAAGCTCCCTGCTGGCTTGCTTCAAAGCCTGCAATCTGTTTGTGATCAACAGGGGACAGAGAGAGGTGTGAGAAATGACCAGGTTTGCAATGAATGCAATGCCTGTCAATTTGCTGCAGACAGTATGAAGAAGCAGGGAGACTGCGATTGAAAAGCTCAGTATCATCAACAGATGCATGCACTCCACACAAGCAGTCCTCCCTCCCTCCTGCCCCTTGCCTCAGAGTGCTGGCCAGGGGCCAGGGTCTGGTAATACTTCCCGCCCCTTGAGCGGTAAGCGGGGCAAAAGCCTGGCGAGGGCTGCTTTCCCCTCCCCCTCCAGGTTTTCCCCAGCTGGGGACTGTGCAGGCCAGGGTTGGGGTTTAAACCTCTCCCTAATCATAGTGTCCTGCTGGGGCCTGACCATGCCCCACCTCAGCTCAGCACCATGCAAGGGAAGGGAAGGCTTGCTCTAGCACCCCCCGGCTTCTAGCCTGAGCCACTGGAAGCATGTGCCTGCATTTCCTGATTCAAAAGTGAATGTCTTCCCACTTGCAAATCAGTTCAATCCCTGCAGGTCAGACTAACCTATAAAGATTGAATCAATTCAGGCTCGGCCTTTTTGAAAGTCTGTCTCTAGCCTTAAAGACCAAGTCTAAGTCCTGTTGATTTTCAAGGAGTCTTGGGCTCTTACTCACAAAAATCGTTTTGGAAAATGGGACTTTTTATCCCAATCTTGCTTGACAATATGTGTCAAGTCTTCAAGATAACTGACCTGCATACTTGGATGAAGATAGTACTGATAACACTCATCAAAAAAAGTGTTGTTTATTGTCTTGGAATCCCAGGGCTTATTTTTGGCAGGAATTGGGTTCTGAAGCCATGCCATCAATATCAGCTATTTAAATCATATTTGCCTGTGATTTTGCCGCAAGTAGCAGCATGCAGTCTTTAGATGATACTTCTATCAGAATGTCCTCCTTCCTGTCTTGAATGTTTTGCAACTTGCCTGGGGTAGAGGGGAACTCCTGGGAGACCCGCACAGCAGTATTATGGCTTTGGCTATCTTATCCGCCTTGCAGCTTGGCAGCGTATTGCAAATACACATCCACTGATTTGAACAGAAGCTTGGCATGGACTGGGTCTTCGGGTCAGACTGCACTGTGGTGAGACGCATTCTGTACTACAATTAGCGCAATAGGTCAAAACTTTTTGTCTTACCTGTGTCTGTGATGCAGACTTGGCAATAGATCCATCCTGTTCTGACACGCAGCAGGCTGAAAGGCGTTCTGTGCTTTCTCCCCCTCTAATCTGAGGCTTCAGTTGCAAATGTGCCTGTCTGCCCATGAGCAGAGTCCACAACTCCACTGCACTAACAGCTGTATACTGCACCTGGAGTACTGGGATATGATACTAAAGGCGGCAGGATGGGAAAGTTACTTCTAGGTTGAATGGAAACTGAGCAAATGGAACAGGCTGCAGAGAGACCTCCTATGTGACCGTTCCTAAATGGTGCTGTTTTTCAGAGGAAATACCTGGCCCCCAGCCTGCTGTAAAGTCACAGCCTTTTCAGTAATCTAGTAACATGCAAATGCCACATCTGTTAGGCCAGCCAAAACCAGTTTTCCCCTTGTCATGTTATGCATGGTGGTCTCACATTTGCTGGCACGTTTGACAGGGCTTGGGACTTGTTTTGTCCTGAAGAAGTCAGGCCCTTCCAGGTACTGCTGGGCTATGCCATGGGTCCAGAGAAGGCTACATACCTTTCATGAGATGGTGTGACTAGAAAAGTATACCAAAGCATTTGGACTTGTAACCTCCAGCTTCAGCTATTAACTGCTCTGTAAGTTATCAGTTTGCTTGACTCATAGACCATTCAAGAAGCAGCCTTTGATCTCCCATCATTTCCTTACTTCCAGAAAATTTCATTATCAGGTAATCAAGCCTTAAAGGTCCTTTCCTGTGTCCTACCTAGACTACGGCACTTGTACATGATGAGTGTACTCCCATATTCAAATTAGTTCAGCAAATGGGAAGTGAAAAGCCAGTCTACGAGAATGAGGGCTTTAGCCAGTGAGCACCCATTAGTTCCAGCTCCTCTCGGGACTGGGTCTAGTTACACTGTCTATTATGAGGCTATATCATATGGATACATGATCTAAAAAGCTAGTGATAAAAAAAAAACTGTGTGCATTTCAACTGATGATGGAAAAGGGTACCTAACCAGGTACTGGGCATTATTCATGAGTTCATTATAAACTGAAGGGGAATTATGAAAAAGTGACAAATGTGCAGTAAAGTGCGGTGGACTCTTCTACAGCCTAGAAGAGTCTGAAAATGACTCTTCTAGGCTGTGGCTCTATGAAGCTTTTAAGCCTGTGCTCACACTCTACTGAAGAAAACAGACCATAAATATGTTCTGCATTTTGCTGAGTAATACCAAATAAAGAGAAACTCCTGCGAGCTGAACAGATGCATTTTGAAAAATCATAAGGTTTTGGCTTTTTTTAAAGGCATTCGTTATTTTTTCCAAGTCCTTACCTTGTTTATGAGGAAATGCATTGTATTATTCAGTCCTGGAAGAACAGCCCTATTGCACAACAGCTCTGAGCTGAGACAAAATAAGTATAATTTTAGGCAGATGGAATAAGCAAATGGTTATTAGATGCGGTTTCTATTTCTCTTTTATATTATTTCCGTTAAATTTTTAAGGCCTGATCCGAAGCCCACTGAATATAATGGGAATCTTTTTTATTGGCTTCAAGAGGCTTTTGATCACACATACAGGGAGTGGATGGCATTAGCTAACTATACAGCCACTTTTAGAGAAGTGGATATTAATTATTTAAACTGGTCCATCAACTACCTCTCGGTACACTTCACTGAACCTGCTCAAATAATCCTAAGGACTGTCAGTGTTCACTGTGAACTGGCATTTCAGTCAAAATTAAACCATCTTCGGTCTGAATTTCCCGCACTAATAAAGTGGCCAGAAGGACTGAAGACATTCCTATTTCCAGCTCATTTGTATAAATAGCCTCTAGATCATACTTGATTCTGGAACATGTTCCACACAATAGGGCAAATTATGTGAACTCATTTTCTCTAAGTGCCATTTTTAAAAGAAGCACAACCCAAATCAGAATAGTCTAGTGCTTACGGTTTCAGCACTCGCTGTCTGCAGAGTCCACCTCATTCTGAAGCCTGAACGCTGTGCTCTTTGCTGCTACTTCTCCTCTTCCACTTGAATTTCACGTCTCAATTCCTTTGTCAGCCAAAGTCTCTCTTTCCTTCAGCAAAGTACAAACAAGCATTTTGTTTTTCTGAAAGAAAGAAAAGCTAACCAATGTGCCGCATGCAATCCCTTAGGCCAGCTAAGGAAGGTCACCTAGAGGTGCTGGAACAATATTAGGGTGCTAGTCACTTTGGCACTGATCCAGCTCTCACTCAGGTCAACAGAAAGTTGTTTCTGACTTCAATGAGAACTCGATAAGACTTGCCAGGCCATTCTACCCGGCCCGCGGGGCCCCTAAAAAATGTAGAAAATTAATTTTTATTTGCTCCTGGCTGCCTGTCATGCAGCCCTTGATGGCTTGCCAAAACTCAGTAAGTGGCCCTCCACCCGAAATAATTGCCCACCCCTGCTTTAGATGCATACCATCCCTACACTGTGGATCAAGCTCATAGTCTCTGCCCCACTCAGGTCCCACTTAATGCTGACTTCCACCTCCAGACAATATTTATCGGGACCCTAATTGCCACTTAAGGACATACTAGATTTCCATGTGCAATATCTTTCAGATACAAGCTGAAGTGAGTGATATCCTTCGTGAGACCTATTCCCCTTTCCCACACTGAAAGCAGAGGGGTACAGCAGGTTCCAATTTATGTATATTTTGTAGCAGTACTTGATACACACTTCGAAAACTCAGACTAAAGCAGATTGTGACTCGTCATCTATAACTAAAATATATAGGTACAGAGATACACAGTGGGTTCTGAAAAATGACGGAAAAACTGTTCTTTTCATGTTTCCCCAATGTAAACGTGGATGTATTTGCTTGTTGAGTATCTACTGCTTCAAGAGACATATTGTGGCCAGGCAACTGAAATGGCTACCCATGTTTAATCATTGCAAATCAAAGAAGCAGACAGACCTGCATATGTTTTTAGAGTTTGCATGCTCAATACAGAACTAGTAGGTTTAAAAATCTCACTGAACAGTCTATGTGAATTAACCAGATTTTAGAGTAAGGTGAAAACGAAAATAATGAAAAGTACAGCTTTTCACTTCAACATGTGCAACTCTTCATGCAGGATTTTCTTTTAGTTTTCTTAAATTACACTTTGCATTAAAGAACATAGCCAGTGTAAACACAATCGGTAACACTTATAAAACAGTGCAAATGTTGTAAATTTCTGGGGTTCTTTTTAAATACAGGTATTCATAATGGAGGTAAAATCATCTGTTTCAATAGAAAAATATTCATATTAAACACCTACATATGTTGAACTTAACTTTACAAAAGAACAAGCTATAGTCCTGCATTGTGTAATAAATAAATATCACTTCCAGGTTCCCACATTTTGTGTTAGTGTCAAATGCATGTATGTCTAGAAAAGTAAGGGAAACTAATATTATTGGGAACGGAATGAAAATCTTACAGTTCATAACTGCTGTAAAAGGGAACAGAAGGAAGGTGGTAAATACCGTGAAAGAAGCAATGGGAAAATACCAGACATTTATGGATTATTGCACATTTGAGATCATCCTTATGACCTTTGGGCAAATCCTTACGTCTTTGCTTCTTAAGTTGGTCACATCATCTTTACTCGTGATTTAAGAACCGTTTGCAAGGTCTAGCTCGGTGACTGACTGAACCATAGGCAGCTGTGTACAGAGTGCAGACTTTAACTCATGCAAACAAAAAAAGCAACAACACTAAAAAGAGAGTGAAATATGGGCAAGGTTGCCCTCCATAAAGAGGATTCGATCCTGCACATTTTATTGAGGCATAAGTCTCACGTTGGGTGTAATCTCACTAAAGCCAATGGTAGTTTTGCCTCACTAAAAAGAGCAGTTCTGTTGTTTAGAGCATTTTCCTTGAATGCAATGGTCTCCAAGGGCCTGATTTACAACCCTTAGTCATGGGAATAGTCCTTTTACAAGAAAGCTCCTTATACAATTAATACAAGACTGTAACCACTCGTATGATGCCTTTCATCCAGAGCTCCCCAAATGCCTACAGTACAGGATAAGGAGCATTACTCTCATTTTACAGAACTACTCACATGAGTGAAAGATTCAGGATCTGATTATAAGACCTGCTTAGGAATCCCAGCGTATAACCAGAAGCACAGAGAAAAGAAATACTTCTGCTTCTGCTTCATATTAATAAGGTATGTATGTTGATAGGTAGCTATAGAGACAGCATGTTCTCAGTTTCATAACTACATTTCAGGTGATTATCACTGCAATTGAAGTTCATATACTAGTAAACCTGAATAATTTAGCACTTTGCCTTTGAATATTGCTGTAGTAACTCTTTTCTATTGCTGACATTCTCAGTAAAAGTGTAAATTTTCAATTGTAACTCTGATTTTGGAAAACAAAAACCCTATGTAAAATTACATTGCCATTAGTACAAATCTTACAAGTGGTCAAGAGGTCTTAAGAAATTTTAAATCATGATTTCATTAATAGACAATTAAGTTTGTACTGAAAATGTTTAAAAAATCTGTAAAACTGTGAAACAATCTAACAATCCACAGAAAAGTTGTTTAAAATCATTTTAAATGTCTGCCGGTATTCTACTAATTTGTTGAATAAAAACACATTGCTAACCATTGACTAGGAATCAGATATATTGCAATAACCAAAAAAATAATAGATGCTGACATGAGCGGGTGATTTACTCTGCTGTTGTTTTCACTATTGTACTTTATTGGTCAAGCTAATAGCTCTTTATCCACATTGTTTCAACTGGTCATCTTCTAAAATGTATTGTGTGACAGGATTAGAGGAAGGGTTTTCTACCACTTTCTTTCGAGAGAGGTTCATTAAGTGTGCTCTGTGTGATTTGCTTTCACAGAATGCTAAGTTTAAAACTTGCAATCCATACTAAAGTTTATATTTTCTTAAAAAAAAAAAATCTGTAAATATTTGAAATGCTATTACATAAATATGGATGTAGGAGATCAGACACAGCATTGAACTTCCATCCATCCGAGATTGTAAAACTTACTTTAAAATTATGGTATATATTTTTCTCCCCTTCTCTTTTAAAGACTCAATAAAACTGTACATTAAAAGATATGAACTACATCTTGAACTACAAAAGAAGGTCCCCTTTGCCAGTAATTTGGAAATGTAAACAAAAAAGTTCAAGTAGAAAAGTGAATAAATGTGCCTTTGCTTCAAACACAGTTTGGCACCACATGGCATCAGTTTAAAGTTCTTTAAAAATGTGTCTTCATGGTGCTCAGAAAGCATCTTCCAAGAGTTCTGATCCTCACTACCAAATATCACTTGTGAAACTAAGCTCCCTTGATGATAACGGTAGCAACGGGTTGTTTCTGTGAAACTCTTGGTTGTCCTTCATTGTATTATTAAGAGGTAGCTGTCCATTTAGAAGTGTCAAGGGTATGTTACAATAGGTGTGATGGTTACTTATGGAAGCTAGCGGCAAGGTTGCCGCTGACACGTCGTACTCATATCCTCGGCAATAATGTCTCATTTGCATGGAGTCAGTTTGGTGGTAATCCGCTAAATCTGCTTGCGACTCTACCAACGTGGCAGAGGCACCCGTCACAGCAATGGAAGGGACGGTCTGAAGGTCTCCAAAAAGGCCTTGCTCTGCAGAGTCCAGGACTTGGCGCCGAGATACGACCTCTTTCTTCTTGGCTGGCATTTCAAAGACTAAACGCTTCCAAAACTTAGAGTTAAGTTTGCTGCTTTTTGGGCCCTTCCACTTGACCACTGACAGAAGCTTGATGGTGTGCTTTAAAGACTCCACTTCGTGGTAATTCACTTTCCCTTTCAATTCAGTACACTCAATCAAAATAACTTTGATTTCTCCACTGACTAGCATGTTATGGAGTCTGTTTTCCATCTCAAAAATACTCCATCCTCTCCTGAGAACATAGTCTGGAGTTAACACGATAATGAGTCTTCTGCTTTGCTCAACACATCTTGTGAGATCTTCAATGTATGCTACAAATTATAGAAAGAGAGAAAGAGTAAAATAAAGAAATTTATTGTGTTAAGACAACAGGCTTGCAAATAAGCATCTTGCAATTTACTACGGACCTGCTTACCACTTAAGACAAAGTGAGTTTTGTGAAATGATCCAGGAAAAATAGAATTGGACATTAAAGGATAACACGTCTCTATAGAATTGTTTAAAAAACATAAAAAAACCTATATCCTGATTGTTTTACCATATTCATTTTACAGAATAAGATTTATATCATTTCCTCAACGCTTCAATGCATTTCAAGAACTTACAAATGACTGATTTTCATTTATTGAGAATGTGCGTGTGTATAGATAAATATACACATATATATAGAGAGAGAGAGAGAGCGAGACAATATGTAACTTCTGTGTAAAAGTGTGAAAAACAACAACACTGGTTAAATCTACTACTAACATTTCTTGGAACACAAAGTTAGGCAACCAGCTTTGAGGTGTAATGAATGTAAGGATGTAAGCATTCTCCATGGCATATGGACTATGGCTATCAGATGCTCAGGAAAAAATAATGTACTAAGCGCATAAATCTGTCATTAGGCAGGGTCGTTGTGGGTAGATTATGCTGCCTTCCGAATACACGTAAACCAAAAGGCAGGATACCAGTCTTGCTGATGCAATGGTCTCTTGCACAGTACTGAAAATCTGTGCCTCTGTAAGACAATTAGCAGAATCATATTTGATCATAGGGGAAAACAGAACATTTCAGCACATGGAAATCACTTAGAGAGGTTCTTTTTGGAGATGCCACTGAGAAAGAAACTGTGGACGCTACACCATTAATGCATGCCAACTCTTTGCAAGTCCCGGGTAGGCATGCACCATCTTCTGATTCCCAACGTCAACTGATCACAGCAAGAAAATATTCCGGAAACTGGATCTTGGTCTCTGTGCTTGAGAGGCCCACAAATAGGAGGGGAAAGAGGTGCCAATTAAGCTAATTTGACAAAGATCTCTTTAGGTCAATTTACAGAGGTCCTGATGCAAAGACCCTTCAAAGCTAGAAAAAAAAACCGGTTGTGAATTTCAATGGGCTTTGACTTAGGCTAGAAAAAAAAGCTAAAAAGTCTTGAGAAGAAACGTGCAGTGATTGCAAACTATTTTGGCAGCAAAAAAAGGCAGGAAGCACTTTACTTCTCACTACGTGATCTGTCCTCACCAGGCTACTCAGACATGGGCCGTCTGAGAAAGGAGTAGAAGCAGGTGTTATAAATGAAGACTTGGACACAGGAGCTGCACAGAACAGGTCTTTACTCAGCACAGGGCAGGAGCTGTCTTACACAGACTGCCCTCTAACAGGAACAATGGTTACAATTCACAGAACCGATCGACATCTGTTACTGCAGAGACTTCTTTTTTATAGTCCTCAGCATCATACCATAGCATGCTTATTGACACCACTTCCAGTCAAAGAAAGGGCTACAAGATAGGCAAACAGAAACATTCTAAAATTACTTAAATTCATGAGACCGCCTTGACCGGCAGCTTTATTTCACCACTTGGCAGCAAGAAGAGCTTGTTTCACAGATGAAAAAGGCAAATTTTATACACCCTACAGACAAACAAAAAATTTAAGACACATACATACATTACAAATGTTTATGCAACAATCCCAATTTTTAGCTCTTGTTTTATGACTAGCTATTCATGCAGCATTTACAGTTACTTGTATATTTGTTCTTAAGATATTCTATGGAGAGGAAAAAAAGAAACATTGGTCTGTCTAAAAGGTTGATTTATGGAGGTAAAAATTCAACAATTCAAGAGTTATGGGGAATTAGCCACAATGGGAAAGTTCTGTGAAACAAAACTTAAGGAAAGGTAGAAATGTTCAATACAATGGAAAGAGATTATCCCAATGTATCAACAGCTCAGACTCTTCATTTTCTTCCTTTCTTTCTGCTCCCAAAAAGAAAGAAGTTAGGTGGGAAGCTTCATCATTAGAAGTTGGATCTGCAAGATACAGTAAAACAACAAGCTATCATGCATCTCTCCTGATATATTTTTTATCCCTCTTTCAAGAAATTCAGAAGACCGGTGTAACAAAACCCTATTCTTGTTCTGCAGGACACAGTCTTGTTCAGTCACTCCCAGGACGCCCCACGTACCCAGTTTTGTACTATGCGGAGCTCAGCATGCACTCTACCCATCTATTATGAAATCAAAACACTCAATTATCTTTTTAAAAAGCAACTGTGGTGATAACTTTAATGGCAGCCATCAATTTAATAACCCTTTATATTAACTCAATTGAAAACTCACCCAACTTAGCTTTTTTTATCCTCTATAGCTGAAGGGCTGCTGGGTGGGAGGAACACACCTTATTGCCTCATGCAGGCTCTTCTCCCTGTGCTTTTTTCTCCTGTGTTTAGTTGTGCTCAGTTTAATTGATGGACAACGCAACACTTAGTGCACTGTCTACTAATTTAACCCTTATGAAGTTACCTTCGGCGTCCTTTTTCAAACCCTCAGGCTTGCAGCTGGGTCAAAAATAGGCACCATCAGTGGTGCAGGGAAGGTGAGTTCAGAATAGCGCCTTTCACACAACTACAGGCACCCTTTTGTGTATCCCAAAGAAAAGGCAAACCGATTTGGAAACAGTCCATGGCACATAAGAATATCATCCTTCCAGTGGCTGCAAAGCAATACTTTGGTTTCAGCCTGGGACTACCGTTACACCTAGTGGGAACTGAAAGGACGAAACTCTACACATCTCATTGAAAAAAACATCTTTCTTTTTTATGAGAGGAGGGGTTGGAAGGAAGAAAGTAGGTGGAGGTAGAGACGGCAACATGTGTGCAACGTGCAGGTCAACTAGAGGCAGAGTGGAATGGGTCCAGTATTTCTAGTGAAACATCTGCAAGGCAAGGCAAGGCAAGCAGGGCCAAATCTTCATCCCAATGAAGTCAGC
>NW_005842616.1:788425-797994 GCF_000455745.1 Alligator sinensis | reverse complement strand
GCTTACTGTCTCTTGCCCCCTGAGGCTACTCGCTACTTTGAACAATGGGCCCTCAGTGTTTACTGCAAAAGTCTTTGAGCCCGAAAGCTTGCAGAAAATAATAATTTTTTTGCAATGTTCTAGTTGGTCTAATAAAAGGTATCATTTCTGAACCAAGACTTCTAGATTTTTGCATTTCTAAGTAGTAAGTACGGTAGTTTAAAACATTGGCGACGCATAGGGGGTGCATGTGCACCCCCTGAGATTGGCCGTGCACCCCTGGAAGTGCCAGCCGCGAAGCCGGAAGTGCCGATGGAAATGCACTTCTGGTTTTGGCCCCCGCCCGGGTTGGTGATTGGCTGCTGGGGGACCCCCCTGGTTGGCGATTGGCTGCTGGGCCCCCCACAAGACTCGGAAGGCATCAGTCGCCCATGGTTTAAAATCCATTTAACTTACAGTGGAAAATGGTAGTATGAGAACAAGGACATGTCCTTTCCTATCCTGTGACCTAACAATTGAGCCTTTTGTCAGGCAAAACTACGCCTTGAGTAAGGATTAACTGGAAAACTCAGAAAGAGCTTCAGGACTCGTTCATTTTATTACATTCCCAAGATAACTGCAGCCGGTCAAAAGATTTCCAGGTAGAGCCGTTTTGTTTTGGTCCAGAAAATTCTCCCTCTCGAAAACTGGATCTCTCCACGGGAATATTTCAATTTCAATGAAATTTCATTTCAAAACCAAAATGGAAACTATTTCGATGAAGTCAGAATGGCACGTTCCAAATTTTTATGCCAAATGACATGTCTTTTCAGCACTGTAAATCTTGTATTAGCAAATCTAAACTAAAATGCCAGAATTGGAACGTGACCTCTTGGTTTGGTTTTTTTAAATTCAGAACAAAACCAAGATGCTGGAATTGCCCTTGAAGCAAATAGTGTAAGTTTTCAAAACTTAGATGAGCAATGTCAAATGTCTCATGCTATTACTAAGAAATTATAGGGAGCAGGAACTTTTAGATTCATATATAAACATGGGTATAAATTATGCCCTTTCAAAGCTTTCCTTCAGCAATAACACGAGATCAGCTGACAGCAAATAAACTGGTACTCGCCAGGCAGTGTCAGCAAGTAATGAGGTTGCATCTGAAATGTAAAGAAGACCAGAATAGTGTTGCACATATTACATATTCAAGAACCTAATCATGTAGAACTGCCTTTTAAGATGTTAAATGAGCAACTGTAACCAGATGCTGAAGGAAGAGACAGACAATTTCACAGGCAAGCAGACTGACAGTCAGGCAGTAAATGGCAATTTAAGCAGAGAAACTAGGCCAAGAAAGAAAATATTAGGAATCATGTTGAGCCTTAAGGAGATGCTTGTTTGGACAAAAGAATTCCCAGATCACCAGCATATTGCAAGAACCGAGAAGCCCAATCCTTTTTACATCTGCAGTCCTTGGCAGCCTGAAATAACCAGCCTTGTTGCCTGTAGCTACATAACAAGCAACCGAGGAACAGCCATTTAATGAAGATTAATTCAATCCCAGGTTTCCTCAATAGACGTTTCTGAAACCTAATTCTGGTTACTTTGTTACAACAGAGATGGCTGTGTGTATTATATGTATTACCAAGGAGTTCCCCTGTTGAACCAGGACCCACCGTCCTATGCACTGTTATAAGCCCCGAACAAAAGCGTTCAAGTGAAACCATCAGGGATGGACACGAACAGGTGGAGAAGGACAAGCAAACAGTGGGACAATATTGGACAGCATCACAGGGAGGTCTCAACGCACCGACTTGTTGGCAAGGTACCTTGTTGGAGGCAAAGGAGGGGTTTAAGGCAAGTTTATGAGGGTGCTTTGTGGATCTCTAGTAAGCGTGCTGCAGTGTGCATTTGAAACTTTGACAGGGTTGTGAAGGGAGGGCATCACAGCCGGACTGTAGGCTGGGGTCTGCCTTTGCAGAGATTATAGGAACCGAGGGGACAGACTGTGAAGACCCTTGAAAATAACCTTTGCTGCTGCTTCTAGGGATGAACGCTGGACAGACAGCAAGACGCCAAGAGCTCCCCTGTTTGTGCAACTCCAGTGCTTGCACCCGTTACACGGACAGTGACCTCCATAACCTCGGGGTAATGAATGTAACTTAGTGTCACACCGCTGTCCCCTTGGAAAAGGGAAGGCATCCCTCCCGGGTAGCTGGAGCCTTCTGAGGAAGATGTACTTGTCCTGGTGGTGTTTGAAATTTATACCGTATTATTGTAACATGCCATTCTTAAGTGAATGAGGTGTAATTTGAAGATGACTGAATAAATAGGGGTTTCATGTACTTTCTTAATGGCAGGTCAGTCTGGCTTGCATCTCAGTTCCTGAGTAATTTCCATAAGCCAGGTTCTTGGGCACTATGATAATGCAAATAATAAAACAATCAAGCTGCCATGAGTTAGCCAATTCTTCATTTCATTTGGTGTCTAGAGCTTCCCTTCCCTTGTCTTTATTTTTCTTGGGTTTGCAATCATAATTCCAAAATCCCTCCATGTTTCCATTATTTTACATCAGCTGATAGATCTAGTTTAAAATTGGGGATTAACTGTAGAGAGGCTGTGGTTTTGAAAGGAAAATATGATAATAAGTAGTCAATTCTGATTGAATTTCAATGGTAAATGTGTAACCTAACTCCCCGAGACTCATTTGGAAACACCGACCTCACTGTATTTTGGGGTTTTTATTTCTCTACAGCTGCGGTTCTCAGCCTTGTTAGACTCAAGGCATCCCTCGGAAAGTGTCAGCTCTTACTTTTCAGTTATTTTTGGCTACCAGAAAATAATAGAGCAATTCTTCTGTTGCAAAGAACTCACAAAGCCCACAACAGGGCAGGGTGTTTTTAACACTTGGGATTCCTATTTGAAAGCCCAGGGATTGTCTTGTGAATCATGTTTGCACACCTCCCTATCAGGGCTAACTCTGTGTAGCATCCTTGAAAGGATTTCAAGGCACCTCAGGGTGTCATGGCACCCCGGGTGAGAATCACTGCTCTGCAGGAACTGAGGAAGAATGAATTCAGCAAGAGAAAGTGCACAGGGTCAGAAGTATAAGCTTGCTGATTTTCTGGTCTAAGCAGAAGAAATTGTAGAATGGAAGAAATCAGATCTGCTAGAAACGCTTGATAGCCACATGCAACCAGATCTTAGTGATCACAATGGTATACGGCTGTCACGTTCAGTGACTCTTTAGGTACCTGTGCACAATAGCATACAAACTCTCACCTTTGTCTTCCAAATCTGGGCATCGTTGCTGTTCTTTGTGGACACGGAGAACATCATTTTAGCTGAGATGCACGGATATTTATTTTAAAAGCTCTGCTATATTATGTCCTGTCCATGATATATTATATCCCTGCTCCTCGCTGCAGATCTCCTACCTGTTCCTCCTGCTCTCTAGGTAGAAAGGCACAGTGGTATGTATGCATACTGGGCAAATGCCTCTCATCCCCATACTAAGCAGGGCAGAGCAGCCATTTCCACCTCCCTAATTCTGAGGAATAGTTAGTGTCAATGATATTGAAAACAGGTGCCAGGCAGCTCCAGTTTGGACTCCTTAATGGAGCGGACCCTAATCAGGTAGAGATGAGAACTGACATGCTTGAGCTCCTTCCAATTTCTCCCCACCGTGCTCCCAGATAAGGCACAGTTCACAGATACACCCCGCAGTGGTATTATGGGGAAATTCAAGCACTACACAACACAGATATCAGAGCCTGGCAGTCTGCCCTTGTCCAGTTTGCCCCTGCAGACCAGCATTTCACCAATACAGAAGATCCCTTTTGGTCTGAGCTGCCTCAACTACCATCTTTGTACAACAACACCCATTTCATGCGCTTCCCCTGTTACGACCAGAGGAGTGGGGGCACAAACGCACGACCCAGATACAACACAGATGGCCCTGTAAGATGTTCCTGCTTCAACAGAAGAATTCGGTGCTGGGGACCTGGATGTCTGAGCCCGTGTTATGGCCCTGCCGCAGCCCCATGCATAGTTAGCCCACTTCTCTATAGTTTATGCATAGAGAGGGACAGCTGTATTTTCTCACATACAGTGCACCCTGGAATAAAATATGCATCTTATTTTTGAAAGACAGAATGAAAAGAAAAAAAAGGATCGTTCCTTGTAGTAACTAAGCAGCAGCAGCAGCAGCCAGCAAGTTGCATGCAGATTTTACTTTTGCTTTCACCCACTAACAAGCAGAAACTGCTCTTACTGTATTTCTCATATTTAATGCACCCTGCAATTTCCAGTAGCTATTTTTTGGGGAAAAAAACTGTGTGTGTGTGTACATGAACATGCATACAGTATTTTTTCCCTCCTCAGAAGCTAGTTAAGAATCAGCTGGATACAAACAGCATCGATCCTGTCCATTGATTTTACTGAAGCAAGTGCTACTTTGTACCAACAATCCCTTTGCACTTTTATACACCCAAATAGCCACTGTATGCATTGCCTCAAGCAGGCAAATCAGAACCATAATGGGCACCCTCCTGTGGCAGCACCTTAAAATTGCAGAGATTAGCTGAAACAAACAGCTTAAAAAAAAAAAAAAGACATCATTTACCCTGCTACTGGGATCTTACACATTTAAGTACACAAAACAAAGATATAGGATGAAAGACATCAGACTGTACGTGGGAAAGTGCTACATTACACTAAATGCCATTAACACCATAAAATGACCAAATACAATGCATGAAAGAACAAGCATTTCCCCCCCAAAAAACTCCAAAAGAAACCCTGGAGAAGTATATACAAAAGAGCCTGATATTCTAACAAGTCTCCTGCATCTGAGAAACTCATTAAAAAATAAATTGCATACTAGCTTACAAAGCGTTCTTGTGCAGTATTTATTCTGCAGCACGTTGTCTGTTTTGTTCATAATGCACTATGGTCCCCAGCAATGCATGGTCAGATAGAAGCCGGTATGTTCCATATACGGTGGCAGATAGGTCTGAGTCTAAATGTTCTTGTTTTTTAATGAAAGTCCAGTATTTCCCCCCAAAATTCAACCCCTCCCCAGTTTCCCCTCTGCAAATCCAAAGTATGTAAATCATGTTCATTTCCAACACATTTTATTCTGCATTGTCATTAAGTTTGATTAAGCATTCTTGAGGCTCTGTATGACAGAATCAAGCCCTTTCATAATACTGAAGCACTGGGAAGGGAGAGGAGAAAAGCAATATTAAATCTATGAATGTTCATAAATGAGAATTGACATTTTCAGGTACCCTACATTTTCAGGAGAGGCTTAATGAATATCCAGAAAGGTGACAAGTATTTGCTGAGTGTCTGAATGATAAAAATAGACAAAAATAAAATATCACGTTGGTGACTACAGCAGTTGGGAGAAACAGAGTCCTTTCAGATACACCCCCACTTCCAATATGTTTATCATTAAAAGCCTGCGTTTAAATGCTTTTTAATTCACACGGTACAACTGCTACAGTAAAAACCCTGCTGTTCTGACTGGATATGAAAGAATATTACTCACTATAATCTCTGTTAGTGCTTAGGTCCACTATGATTTTTAATACAAAAATTTTGTATTTCCCTGCAGGAATTCCTCACGTATTCATTGAAACACTTTCAAGCCACAAAGGAGTATATTTGCTAGCTTGCACTCACTGTTGTCTCCGGCTGTGGCAGCACGGTCTGGCCTGGGGCAGCCCTAGGGGGCAGGGGGCAGCCCTAGGGGCGCCTCCTGCCTCCAGCCCCAGGCAGACTGCAGCTGGAGCGTGGTTGCCTGTCCCCCTCCCTCTCCTGGCGGCAGCTGTGAAGCAAACCATTGCAGCAGGTGGAGCTGAGGCATCTGTCACCCGCCGCCTGCCCGCGGAGGAATTGGATGCTCAGGGCAGGCTGCCGCGGGCCAGGGGTGTGGGCAGCAGCAGGAGGAGGCAATGCACAGCCATACCTGGATCCAACCTGGCCCCAAGGCCCAGGGGCATGGGCAGTGACTGGCTCACGGCAGCCCACCCTGATCACCTGGCACAGCCGCGAGCAGGCGGCAGGTGACAGATGCCCCTCACCTCCGCCTGCCGTGATGGTTCACTCTGCTGCTCCTGTCGTGGGGAGAGGGAGGAGGCAGGGAGCCACGCGACAGCTGCAGTCCGCCTGCAAACTGCGGCCCCCGCATGGGGCTGGAGGTGGGACGTGGCGGGCATTGACCCCCGGCCCCTAGGGTTGCCCCATCCCGGGCCAGGCTGCCGCAGTAGGAGGCAGCAGCGAGTCAGGCTCTGTAATTAGCCCTGGCTCCCCCTCACCCCCCTCCACACCTGCAGCAAGGTCACATCCCTCCTCGCCTGCCCCTTCCCTGCAGCTGGACCTGCATCTGCCTCGGGTGCTGCTCGCCGCTCCTCCGAGGGACTCGGCCAAGGTCCCTGCCTGAAGGGATCTTCAGCATGGGTCGGGGCCACGAGTGGCCCTGGGTGCACAAGCTGAGCCTGGTGGTGCCCACGGTGCCCTCTCCTTGCAATGGGGGGATTCAACCCTCCCTTCCCCTTGGGCTACCGGGTTCTAGCCACACCACTGCTCCTGCCGCTGGAGCAGTGAATGGGGCTGGGGACCCCTGGCAAGGGCTGCTTCCCCCCACCCCCTCTAGACACATGCTGGCTGGGGTCCCTTCAGGCAAGGGTGGAGTTTAAATCCCTCCCCAATCATAATCAGGCCTGCTGGGGCCCGGCTATGCCCCCCTGCCCCCCCAGCTCAGTTTCCTTCCAGCTGACGATTCGCTCTAGTGTCCCCCAACTCTACCTGAGCTACTGCAGGCATGTGCCTGCATTTCCCAAATCGAAAGGGAATATCTATTCACTTGCAAATCGGTTCAATCTACGCAGGTTAGACTAACCTGCAAAGACTGAATTGATTCAGACTTGGGCTTTTTTAATGTCTGTCCCTAGCCCCAGTGTCTGGCAGAGGGGGAGGACATAGTCATGGCCCTGCCTCTGACACACTCAGATTTTTTACGAATGGCTGTGCTCAAACGTCTGGGATCTGCAGTGGAGGTTGGTAGCGCTAGGGCAGTCAGACTGGATTCTGGCTGCCTCAGCATGGGACCTGGCGCCCGGTACATCCCCATAAAGGTATCCATAATATAGTTTTTGTGTTTACTTTTTACACTCACACACACAGACATGGACATCCCCTATTCTAACATGTCTAGTGGAAGCTAACAGTGTACACACATTGCAAATACACATTTCGCACATAGGCAGCTTCTCACACATTAGGCAAAAACACACGGCATAAATGCAAACGTTGTGTGCATGGAGAATCCACCCACATTCTGCACGTTATTTCATGTCTTTTTGACTTATCCTAAAACACATCAGGAAAAAGAGATGCTATAACCACAGCTATAAACGTGTCAGACAGATGTCAGTACACGCCTGCAGAATATTCAGACGTTGCAGTGAAATGGATTGGAAACGGACAGCCGTGGTTCACTATCTAGGACTGGAGAACAGAAGCAGGTCTGCATGCAGCCCTTCGAAAAATTAGCAGCATGTATGCAGCGTAAACAATCGTTATAAAGGAGCCACACAGACACAAATCTAATTTGTGAAATCACATATGCAATATTAACTTGGAAACTAGGGTAAGTATTTATACCTCAGCTCACCATAGAAGCGGAAAAAGATAGAAGACTTCATAAAAAATCACCGGGAACTTTTTTGAATGATTATTGAGAAAAATCTCATTTCAGATGATGAAATAGATATGGAAATGTATAGATTACCCTTCCTTGGCTGCTTCTCTTTGAGTTACCTTCATTTGACTTTGAGCCTTTTTCCTAAGCTCTACCGCTATGCCAAATTCCTCTTTGTAAGACCCAGTCCTACTCCCTTTGAAGTGAATGGCACTGACTTCTCTGGGACAGGGACCAGCTCTCAGGTGGAAGTCAGGCTGCTCTGTGGGCTCTGCGAACAGCCTTGCAAAGAGAAGGAACTGTACTTATTCACTTACGGGACTTAGTGCATAGCACTTGCCTCCGTGACTGCATCAGAGAGAATTAAGCCCAAAGTTCAGAAGTACTTACTCCCGCTCGGGATCAGGTCCCTATCTGGAATGAAGAGTTTATATCCATAATGTTTTTCCAGAACATCTGGCAGTATTTCAAGTGCAAACTGCTCCTCTTCATTGTTTTCACAGTCTAGTGCATCTGGATCTACTTTGGTGTAGGAGAGATAGGCATCGTATTCCTTGTTGTCTGTAAGCAAACCAAAATGCATTCACAGTTAGTGTTTGAAGGAATCCTATTAAGATGTAAATTTGCATTGCAGCTGGAGATGGTCAAGAGCCACATTTTTCAGCTGAGAAGTCTTGTGTTGGATAACAGCTCTGTGTTGAGAATACCTATACCAGGTCCAACCGTAAAGGTTTCTCAGATCCAGGATAGACACAAAACAGGAGAGTTACACTCACGTACTCCGGATTAACCCACAGTCTGGGACATGGAAGTCAGTAGTCTGAATCAGGGAGAAAAAATATTTAACATGGATCTTCCCCCTACCAAAGAAGTAGGCTTAGCAACAGGCCATCACCTACTCTTGGATATGCAAGGGGTTGACTCTCTCACTGTCTTTTCCAAAAAACCCCCCCTTTGAAATGTCTTTATTTCAGACCAGTATGTATACGTCATACAGCCAACAGGGAGGTCAGTGGGAGTTTTGCATGGGGAAAGAATACAGATATGTATTTGCAGGTTATTCAGTACTAACGTTACAAACCACTGTATTAAACCAAATGCTTTTCAAGATGAAACAAGAGCGTGCCATATTACATGACACACATTCAGAAATAGTCTGGGAAGCCAGGTTTTTCAATTTCCCATGTTCATGTGGGAAAAATCAAGCTGTAATGGATCAGCCTGCAGTGAAGTTAACAAGCTGTCCTTACTTACAGAAAATGAAAAATCAAACAGTTAATGTAGTGAAGACAAAAGTATGTGAAAATGGGATTATTAACTCCAATTATCTATGAATAATAGCACGTAAAAAAGCTCATTAGGACAGAGTTAAAGCTCATCGATATTTTCTGTGAAAGGAAGATAAATAACCAACCACAAACTTATTTATTCACTGATGCTCTACAAATGATGGCTATTTGGTTGCCAGCCGTGGCCACTTTCAGGGGATGAAGGCCAACTCCAAAAGTATAACTAAAACAGAAGGCCCCAAAGCCTATTTCTGAGTGACTGCAAACTGAGCCTTTGCAGATATTACAACTGGCTTGTCAGCAAAATGAAGGAGACAATTAAAATGCCCAGCTAAGCCAGTACTGAGATCAAACCACATGGAGCAAAAGCCTGCTTGGGAATCTCATACAAGAAGGCCTTAAGATAAATAGCACAAGCATAGCATATTATACTTTTAGCTTAAGAATATTAGTAGCAGTGACCACTCTAAGCAAATGTACCAGATGTGCTTGTGCAATAATTAGGGACCTACTCAAATTGTAATTTTGTAATTTTCGTGAAAACCATGAAAAACGGCAGTTTCTGCAATTTTTAACAGAATTGCCGGCACCCCCTTCCCCCCCCCCCCCCC
>NW_005842616.1:767077-788415 GCF_000455745.1 Alligator sinensis | reverse complement strand
GGCCTTGCAACCTGCTGCTGGGGGAGAAGCCACAGGACACAAAGGGGAGCAGCCAAGACAGCAGCGGCTCCCTCCATTGCTGATTGGCTGAAAGGGCTGCGTTTCATGAAGCCCACCCCTCTCCATCAATTAGGGGCAAGGCCACATGAAGGGCAGCCTTCTTGGCCAATCAGCGGTGAGGAGAGGAGCTGTACAAAAGGCAAGGGGCAGGACCACAGGGCCAATCAGCAGCGGGGGGCAGAGGAGGGGCGCCGCTGTATGCTCACGAAACTGCGGGCCGGCGCTGTGATCGGACTATGATATCACCTGTCTGCTGGCTTAATTTGGGCAGGTCCCTCGCAATAATAGGTACACTTCTGATATGCTTCTTAAATAAGCTGTTAAAACAGGTAAAGCAGCATTTTCAAAGATGACCATAAAAGCAGGCAAAAAAGAAAACGAGAGAGCGGTAAGTGACCTTCCATGCCATGGAAGAAGGGTGTCATTCTGGTTCTCAGGACATCAGCAAAATGAAGAAATGTAAATGAACCAATCAGTATTTGTTAGAGTGAACCAGGTGGAGTATGGGCTGGAGGGAGAGAATCTGGTAGGTCCAAGGCAATCTACTGCCACTTAGCAGGCCACCCTCCTAAGTGTCTCCGGATGGTATAGATGACCCTCTATATTATGCGAACATAAGTAGTTAGATGGGGACCGCTTTGGAGGTATAAACAATAATAGATTGGGCTGCAGACTCATCTCTTGCCTCTTTTTATCTGTAGCCAACCTACCAGTGCATCTGTAATCAAGGTAACAGTTTTCTTATCATTCATTAGGCAAATCCGATTCACTGTTGTTAATGGCAAAACCAGACAAGATCTCTGGCTGTGATTTCACACTTAAAACACAGTTTTCCAGTAGAGGAGTCCTCGTTCTAAGGGATGCCAGTAAGTTGCTATAAGGAACAAAGAGGCATGATGGGAGGGTGGTAGGGGGTGGAGGAGCGGAGGATGGGTTTTGCTTCTTTCCTTCAAGGGTTCAGATAGCAGAAGGGGAATCTGCCATAGGTGCCAACTTTTATTTTTGCTGGGGGGAGAGGGGGGAAGAAGGGTGGGGACAGCTAAGATGATGGACATGTGGAAGGTTTTTGCATTTCAGCTGACAGCCCTCTTCGGAGAGTGGGGGGAAAAGGGGAGGGATGGCTAAAATGGCAATGACTGATTGCAGGCCACCTTGCAGAAGGGATAGCAGCAAAAAGGTTAAAGTCAATCATCTCCAAAAGCAGATCCAAAATCTGCCCCACACCAGTCAAGAATGCAGCCTGCCAAAAGATTTCAAGAGAAGCCAGCCAGCAAGGGATGAGGGAAGCTGATGTTACTGCCAACATTTCAGACCTCTGCAAAGGGAGGGAAGCAAGTCCCATGGATGGCTAGTGTGGTCGGCTATGCAGGGGTCATAGCTTGGCTTTACGGTTAAGGTTACCAAGCGTCCAATCACTGTTTCTAAATCTAACACGATATTCAGAGAAAATCATGTATTTCATAATTGCAAACTTCAGAAGCTTGGAGGCCGTGTGTGCTCAGATGCCCCAGGCCTCCTGCGCATCTCAGCCGTGGTTGCACACCACGGATACTCTGACCCAGAATAAAAGTAATTTGTACCTGCAATAACACTCTAGGAAATGTCAGTGTGTCCAGATGGAGTTGGATAGATTAGAATGGACGTAGCTAATTAGCAGACTCCCTCCTTCAATGGCCTGGGAAACTGGGTAGAGCCCCACTCCTCTGAAGTCAGTAGGTGTCAATGGTGAGTGAGTGAGTGAGTGTGTGTGTGCGTGCGTGCGTGCACAGCTGTACTTATTTTCATTGCTATGGTTCAGGGGCCCATGATCCACAGGCATCAGGTGCAGTGTGTGTGTCTAGAGACCTCTTCCCCTTAACTTGCTGTTAGCTCTGTATCTTGGATGTAGTGCTGTTTGGTTTTAGTTTCTAGATGGCTTCCAGGGCTGGCTGCCTTCTCCTCTGAATGAAGCCTTTAATCCTTAGCATTGCCAAAATGTTTTCTTTCAAAATACAGCTATGTGCTGCATGGGATGAGAAATTATCCAATAGGACTGACACGGGATGTTTTCAGTAGCTGAGTAAAACAAATCTCTCTAGCTCTAAATGCACTATTTTAAACAAATAAATAAGAAATCAAGATGGATCGAGAAGGCTGTGCTGCAGCCGGATCTCTACGTGAACACAGCTGTCAGAAGCTCCAACTTCAGTAATGCTCTGTCCCCATGGAGGGCTTTGCAGGTTCGTATAAGGCACTAAGAAGTAACAGCTCCAGACAGGCTGGGTGGAAGTATACTGGGAGGCTTCAAATGAACATTTGCACAACATCGCCCACATACCCCAAGGGAACTCTCCAAACTACCAGGAAATGGTGTTCATTTTGAAATGAGAAAATAATCAAACAAGAAAAATACATGAAAATGAGATATAGCAACTTGAATTCTGAAGACCCAACTCAACAGGTCCATAGATGGGAGGCTGCCACCTGGGTCCACTCACCAAGCTGGTGTAAATCGGAAATAATTGCCCGTACACAATTGAAGTTGCTATCATTGCACACATTTACAACAACAAGGAACCTGGTCCACTATTTATGCTGTTGGATATTCAGTTTCTGTGCTGACCACTAGGAAGAGGATTGTTTTGTGTCGTGGTATTTAAATGTCAATTTGAATTCTCTTTCTAATGTGCAATTATTTCCCCTCTTGCTTCCTCTGTAGCGTCCTACACTTCAGAAGCCAAGAGGTGACATTCTGGCCCTAGCAAACTCAATAAGCACACTCCAGTGACTCTACTCAGGCTGGGGTTTCATTTAACAGCTCCATTAAGTGGTCTTCAACCTTTATTCAATAAGCTTACTAGAGTGGTTTTCAACCTTTTTTCGTTTGCTGACCCCAAAAAAATTCGAATGGAGGTGGAGACCCCTGTGGAAATGTCAAGTAGAAGTGCAGACCCCTTTGTATTGTAAATGTGGGTCCTCACATACTTTTGACTGATGACACTCATCTTGCGTGGACCCCTTAGATATAGTCTGTGGACCCCTGGCTCACTAGAAAGGATTATTATTTTGATACTGGTGATACTTCATGAATAAGCACTGGGTCTGTGTGACTGGTTATTTTTGCACAACAAGAAGAAGAACTTTCTCCCTCCCCTTTCTCAAATATATTCTTTTTTAGGCGTGGGACTTTTAAGACTGCTGACATGACAGAACAATATTCACTTTCAGTGGTACTTCTGCTTCTAAGTGACACAGGGACATTTGAATATGCCACTTCAAATCTTTAACAGATGCAGAATCGGCTAAACCAGTGTAAGATGCAGAGGCCTGATTCACCCCTAGTTACTCCAGTTTTACAGTTGATTTCAAGACTAGGGATGCATCATTTTCTAGCAATTAAAGCTCTCATCAAGAAAACCTCAAATACATACTTAACTTTAGGCTTACGACTACGTTCCCCTAGTTCCACTACATCAAACCTCCAGCCCAGCCAGTGCTCTAACACCCACATATTAGCATTATTTTCATACTCTGAACTAGTGTCTGGTGGGAAGAAATGGCGCTTGTCTATTAGTTACCAGAAATAATTACAGTATATTACGTTGGCCTTTTTTTTTTCTTTAAATCTGCAAGCATAGTGGAAATTGTCTGGCAAGAAATATTTCAATTTTATAGCACAGCTCGGGCTGGACATGTTTTTACTGAATGTGCTGTCAGGAAATATTAATGGAACGGCAAATTTGGCAAAAAGAACTAATCTTAGCAGGTCTTCTGAGTAATCAATTTACAATTTGTAATCAATAATGCACATATAAGAGGCATCAGGATACCCACCCCCCCTTCCTAACTCGAAGACACAATGCAACGTCCAATAAAGTGAACAGGCTTCCACTGATACCAAAAGACCTTCGAACAGAGCTGAAGGCCTTATATTGCAAGGTGGTGAAATACTTCAGACGTCAGTTGGTGGTAGGTATCTTATGGTTCCAGTTGCAAGCAAGGTCCCTCAGAGTCAGGGAACCACAATATTGCTTTCTTTAATACGACTTTCCCCGGGAGACGGCTTACCGTCTGCAGCTTCATCGCCTCCAAAGTTCTGCCTGTAGAACAGCATTAACTCGATGTTGTAGCACTTATAGATGGTCACGAGCAAAACAAACAGAAGCAGGATAGCTCCCAGTCCTCCAGCCAGCTCAATTTTGTAGATCAAGTCTAGAATAAGCAGCAAAAGACAGACAGGTTATGAGCCTTCCCGGCTTTAACTGCTCTAATTCACTGTGCTGTTGCACAGACAAAGGTGCAACTACTCTTTATGACTGTTATAAAAGTAAGGCTGCCTAATTTTTAGTTCATTTCCCATTATTTAACTTTACCCATTCACTCCTTCTACTGCCAGTTTAAAACTGCCATCCAGAATGCATTTGAGGCTATAATCATAATTCTTCTATGAGCGAATTATGTAGTGATTTTACACAGAGGACTAATCAATCTTTAATTAGCTTGCAGAATTTGACTCTATCTTCTGTCTTGGCACAGTACATCAAATACTGTATGTGGCATGTGAGAATAATTATATGAGATGTATTTCACCCTAATGTAGGAGGCTTTCGTTCCGAAACAATGCTAAACCATTTTATATTTACAAAGCCAACAGTTGACTTGAGTTGCTCTGAAAGCCAGGGCCTCAGCTGAGCTCATTTAAGTGCTGGCTTAACCTCTCAAGTGCCTAAACTTTAATGTTTAGGGGCAAAATCTTTAATGTCAAGTATTAACTTGCAGCAAGAAAGCAGGACTGTAGGTTACACCGCTAAGTGCCGCTTTATTTTAGCTGAGCTGAATATTGAGAAGCATTAGGTCAGGAGTTTTTTTGGCTTTTCTTTAGCATGGACCATGGATGACATGTTAATGGGACCTAGACCAGGTTGCAAATTTTCCAGCGGAACCTTTTTTTTCCTGTTAGAAAATGCTGATTTGACAAAATCAAACAGTTTTATGGGACTGTCTTGATTTTGCCAAATTTTTCAATGAAAAGTTCTTGAAGGTCTTTGTTTCAATGTAACCATTTTGACATTAGCACTGCATATTTTAGTCTTGAGCATAGTGCTGAAATGAGACGTTTTGACCGCACTGAAAAGGAATTTGTTTTCAAAAAGTAGTTCAAATATTGCTGAAATGAAAACTTTGGGGAAATGTCAGCGTCCGTGGGGAGTTTCCGAGTTCTAATGGTTTGTTCCCGTGTGGGATGAAAAGAAATTTGAAACTCTTAGATTTTCCCAAGGAATGACAGCTCAGTTGTAATGGGGACATTGTCTCCTAGAAACCATTTATAGTAATCAAAGGAACAGTTTTCCCTGCTGTTGAAGCCACATGACATCCTTGTAACAACTGCTTGCATGGAAAAGTGGTATCAGAAAATTAATGGAGAATTTGAGAAAAATATATTTTCCCTTTTGGAAAGGAAAATCAATCATTGCCTCTACTTTGCTCTTGACTTCACCTTCGTCTCCAGTGAGTCTTGTGAAGGGTTTTAAGACTGTGCTCTTTACCTGACATAGCTGCAAGAATCATTGTGCTCTTTCAGGAATTTAGAGGTCTTTATTTGAAGGAAACCAAAACCAAACCCAAGCAACAATGAATGCTTGACTGGCTAAGCCACCGAGGCGCTTCCTCTCTCCCTGTGAATTACAGTCGCAATTTGAACTGAGAGAAGCAATGCTATTAACAGTTCCTAATGCACTGATCTGTGGCCATTGGCAGGATTTTCCTCTGTGGAGAGCTCCTGGCTGTTTAATCTTCCTCTTAGTCTGGTCCAAGACAGCCCAGATATGTGGATTTTCAAGGCCTGAGCATTTGCAGCCATTGAAGCAGAACATGCCTATCTATTTATCGATTATAGCTGGCATTGTGTCAGGAAAACTCAAATTTGACCGTAATCACGTCTAGTTTTTCACCTGCAGATCTCAAAGCGCTCTACAAAGAAAGTCAGCCGCATCATGCCCGTTTCACAGATGGAGCATCCGAGGTGCAGAAATGTGGTGTCATCTGTTCAAAGTCACCCAGCAGACAGACCAGTGACAGCCAGGATCAACGTGGGGTGCCTGAGTCCCAGCCCTGTGTATTGTTTCAAATTGGCTCTCGTTAACAAATCCACCCATGATGATGTATCGATGCCCCTGGAGGTTCTGGCCATCGGGCCAAACTCTTCTCTCAGAAACAGCATAGAAAGTAGCACACTTGGCATTGCTGTGCATTCCCATTGCATGCTATTCACAAGACAATCTGACGCCGTTAAGAACCACCCCCAGCAACCCATATTAGTTACACAATCAGTGCAGATATTTACTGCTGGGATAAATATCTGAAGAGTCATAAATCTTTATGTCATTCATGCCAATTTTGAATTAAAACAAAAGAAAATCTGTCATGCATTTTTAGGGTGAATTTTACCTTGCAATGCTTCCTGTGTCAATAAGAATCAGTCAGATGCCATCAACCTATTCCAAATATACAGCATCTCTGTTCTCCAGCAAGAAGTCATAGATGCCACAGAAATAATGGATGAGAAAGGTGTATTATACTAGCCAGTCATTATTCTTGAAAATGTAGGACTGTTTTTACACGGCATTTTGCAGTGCTACCTAACTTCAAAAGTCCAACCTAGGGAACTAGCTTGACCACAAAAAGTGGAGCTGTCTGGGAATTGTTTTCCAGAATAATATTTGAGAAAGATTTGGGGCAAAATTGAAGTTTTCTGCAAAAAACTACATGTCAGCAGCCCCAGCCACACACCTTGTAGGCAGGAAGTGTAAGTGCCGAAGGCTTTTAGGAGGGCTGCCAAGACGGAGGGCCACGTCCCCCTGCCTTTCCATTGTGCCGAGGTCCCAAACTGCGCATCGGTTGCAGGGCTGGAGAGGCAGAGAACTAGGGCCATGGAGACAGACGGATAAAGACCTCCAGCTCCTTCTCTTCCCTCAGCTTCCAGTTGGAGAGGCGGGGTGTCTGGCTCTTGGTGTCTCCGTCTCCCACATCTGAGCACATGTTGAGCATCTAGGCTTTGACCTCTGAATTGACAAGGACCTAACTCGTGGGTCATCTAAAATGTTCACACTAAATCCCTTTGCATGAAAAATGTCACCGGGTTAGGATTTTGTTGCAGTTCAGCACCAGATGACACTACGCGCATCCGTCATCTCTTTCATTCTTACATTCATTTCAGTGCACCTATGTGCATTGCCACAGTCCTCATTAAATTATTCTCTTTTTGCAATTCACCCCCTTCAGACATAGGCCCTTCCAATACTGCTGCTTCGCCTTATGTGTTTAGCTCTTTTAATCTTTCCTCGTAAGTCAGCCCAACTTGGTCCCTGATCAGTTTGTCTTCCTCTCCTCTGAACTCTCTCCAGCTTGCAAGCATCTTTCTGCCGATCCAGCCTGGAGAATTAGGTAAGCGCTGGGTCAGAGTCTCACAACTGCCTCCATTGATGGCTCTGGGGGCCCTGAACTCTCCACCTCTGCGTACAGGGTGTCTCAAAAACACGTAGGAGGGTACAGCAATCCCTTTCTGTCCTCTAAATTACTCACTTGGGCTGTTCCAGACATGGCTGACCCGGCACCATGGGACCTGTCTCCAAATCCAGTGCAATTCAGGAGCTAATCTATAATCTATCACAAACAAATCCACTCAGATAGCTTTCATTAGGACCAGACTCTGCCAGACCTACTCACGCTGAGTAGGGATTTTGTGCTTGCCTATTCATACCGAAGGGAACACCAGCAGCCAAAATGTCCAGCATTAGGAAGGATATCAGAATTCGGGCATTATGCTATTAGACCGAACACCCATAGTAAAGGGGAAAAGGCAGCAAGATTATGTCGTACTTAAGGAACTATTATTTGTAGCACTGACCTGATTTAAACACAAAGGGGTCTATAAAAATCCAATCCACCTGCATTACAATCAATAGATTTCTTTGCAGGTAGGTACAACGTCAGACATAATATTTGTTCCCATTACGTGAAATCCACATTCTTGAAAGTGAGTGTTGAGCCAACATTGCTGCACGATTTCCTTTCATCTATAGACCTACCGTGTCTTTTCACGCAGGACGCTGATTGATTCGATGCAGCTTGTCAGGAGCTGTTATTTGTGTTCTAAGGTGTTCATTTTGTAGTGTACTTAGATACTTTTTGTCAGCCTATTTCAAATTCACCCAAAGAGGAATCTAAGTTATTTCTTTATTATTCACGGAGGGAAGTTGTTGGCAGGTGGGTGAGGACTGAAAAAACACTCTGCCTCATACACTGCCAAGGAACAGGCAGCACGGAGGCAAACGCCGCACGGAAAATATTTTTTAAATGGTAACAAAGCAAGTCATAAAGAGTTTTCAAAGGATGTCAGAGAAGACAAATGTGATTGTGAACAGACCAAGATCTTCCTGGGATACATCTGTGTCTGTGTGTGGTCGCATGTCCACATCTGAAGCAATCTCTGTACGAGTTTAATTTGTAAGCAAAGGTGTCGCACTCTTTGCTGACAGTGTCCTAGATGGTCATCACTATGAAGTTTATTAAACTCTTCAGTGCCAAAATATTCTGGCTTTCCACATATGTAATATAGACATAATACCCATTTTCCGGATCTCCAAAAGCACCTACAGAAACTCAAGAATTAAGAGGGGTTGATCAATTAGGGGGGGTACAAAAAAAGAGGGTTGAAAGGGCTGGGTTTGAAAGCGCTCAGGTGTGTGTCTCACCATCGGTACAGGCATGCCCTGAGACAGCACAGGGAATAAGAGCTGGACGACCATCATTAATACTGTCCGTGCTCTGCCCATCCTGGCAAGCAGATGGGATAAGACATAATTAGCTTAGGATGCAACAAGGACAATTCAGGTTAAATATTAGTTAGTACTTTGTAGATATGCAAACACTCAGACAATGGGACGGGCAGCAAGGGGCGCTGCAAGAATATCATCAGTGCGTGAGGCAAGGCCTGAAAATCAGCACCAGGATGTGAACTTCACCGAGGCGCAACTCCAACTTCTGTATTCAGCAGTGTTTCTTACATAATTTCACCGGCGTTCTGAAGCGTCGGCATTTTCTTGTTATAAATAAACTCGCTTTGTTATTCTAATATACCCAACACAGCAGAACATTTAACAATGTCAACAGAGATCTACTGATTATCCGTCTCCTATTTATTGTGCTAAATAGACGGAAAAGGAGAATGTTTTTGCACTGTGGAGTTTAATCCTTTATAGTGATAACCACCGATTCTTTAAGCCAGGCTTGTGTTATGTCTTTATAATTGGTACTGGAAATATTCGTGAATGTACGTTTCTCATCACCAATGTGCGTCCCCTATTCTGAGATGGTCTGTATTGATTTTTATAGTGTAAAGCACCGTTTCTCAACTGGGGGGGGGGGCATACCCCAAAAGTGGGTTGCAGGAATATATGAAAGGGTTGCAAACAAACTTTGAAAATGGATTCTCCTTTAGAGGAGAGAAACGTGGGAAGCCGTGGATTTTCCTGTGCAGGCTGGCAGCGTTCCAGCCTGCAAGGGGCTGCTCGTGGCCCCCCCTGCCCCACACGCTTGGGGGCTGGGGGCAACAGGTGGGGAGTGAAGGCACTGGGTCGGGACCGGCCATTGATGTTCACAAATGGGTCCTGGTACAAACAAAGTTGAGAAAACCACTGGTGTAAAGTCTTTGCTTACTGTCTGATTAATTTAGGTACTGATCAGGTAGACCACGGCACTTTTCCTACTCCATTCCTTAAATGGAAAATTACCTTTCTTCTCAGCCAGGTCTTAACTGACAATTTAACAGCTTTGGTTCCTGTTGAAATCCTGCATTTTAGATTTGCACAGATCTTAGCCATCACCCGACTTAAGAGAGGCTGCTGACACTAGCAGTATCAGAAGCAGTAGGATGTGTTACCGTTACATTTCTTGTGATGATAGCTTAGTCAAAATACGGGATATAATAAAAGACACAACTCATTTGGACAATTGAAAACCAGAACTCCTGACAACGGCATCTCTCCTATTTCCAATTTTAAGTATAAGGAAACTCAGTGGGGCGGTAACTGTCCACATGCTACAGGAGCGTCTTTGCTCCTGTTCTGCTAAAAAGTTGTCATGTCTATGATTAAAGTGTTCAGACTGAACGGTGAACATACATACAAGGAGAAATACATTATAGGAAATGTACATTAATTATCCTATCATGTACCAACATGGAGTTTATGCCCCAAACTCTGTGGATGAGACTTGCTGCTGGTTTAAATGGTAAAGCCTTCATTCATTTTGGTGGAACTATTTACACTAGCCAAGAATCTCACCTCCAGAGCTGAACCATCTCAGCCTACTTCAGTCAAGCTTTTAAAAAGCATTGCCTTTAATAGCAGATTTAAGCCATGGTTTAAATTTACTTTGACTTCACTAAGTGCATACAGTAAAGGCCTGGCCCAGGTGGCACCAGCGCATGCTTTGTCACTGACTTCACGGGAGCCTGACTTTCCCCTACACCACCCCCGTCGTGCACGGCGGTTACGGACAAATACCTTTTTTGCGCAGAAGAACGCTGGCGTGTTTATGCCCATTTCTGTTTTCTACGTGGCAGGTGTAATTAGCCAGATCCGCCTCCTCGACAGCATCAAAGATCAACATTAGTTGGACTTCTTTTTCTCCCAGATGTTCTTTGAGGAGTCTGAAAGGAAGAATAAAGTCCCCTCTTAGTTGTGCGACGGGGTCAGACTGTCCATGTGTGACACAATGCGATGGCCCTTCCACATGGACAGCATGGAGGAGACGTGGCGGAGCTGGCTACCTCTTGGGGGCAGAGGAATAGGCCTCTAGCCTATTTTTGAACTTTGGAAAAGTTTAACTTTTGGAAAATCAGCCTCAATTACTGTGCGTTTCTGCATTTCTTGGTTCTGACAGAAACTACTAAATGCTCCAAGAAAAAAAGGCTGAACTTGCATCATTTCTGGACAAAAGAAAAATCTCCCAAGAAAACCCGTTCTGTGTGCAGACTCCAACTTGTGCTTATGTCTCATCCATCTAAATCATCCTGTGTCTGGTGAATCAAGTCTAATTTCTCTATTAATATTCTATTGATATATTTTAAACTCAGGAATGTCTTCCTTCTCTGTTGGTAAACAATATGCTCAACAAATCTGGGTCTACAAATCACGCAGCAGGGAAAGGAATAAAGCAGCTAACAGAGAAGATATTGGGGGCATTAATCAGAAACACTTGGTGAGTTTGCAGGGTTTCCCAGGCTTAGATTTATTATAATCAGCAAATTTTCACACACTGTAAAAACAATCAAGACAGATCACAATTAGGATAAAACAAACCATTATTCTAAATGTATTTAAAACTGAAGCAAAACTACTCACTCCCTTATGTCTGGGAGATCAGCTATAAAAGGGCTCTCTTAGGAAACGGAGATGCATTTGGCCTGAGCATTTTTGCTGCTAATTAAAATCTCAGCAAAATTAACTCTTTATAATGGGATCAGTCATGGAAATGATAACAGACATTATAGTGGGGCTGCACAAAGGCAGCAAATGCCAGGAAGCTCCTAATGGGGTTAGGCCTTTGCTTGCTTTTCATCAGCAGGACAGAGCTCATGATTAATTTCTTTAAACGTGTTATGGATTCAGGCAGAACATTAAAAGATGTGTACAGCTAATAAGCTTTGGCATTTTGAACCAGACTTATGAATACATAGGGCCACACTTTCTGGGAAGAAAATAACTGTAATAATCTTAAGCTTTTAACCAAAAAAAAAGTCCAAACACGCATAGACAGAACGGTATCTTGGCCCTTCTGCAGTCGGTGAGAACTCTGTATTGACTTCCCATGAATCATCTTGAGCAATGTGACTAAAACTGTACGAGCAAACTAAGCTAAAAAACAACAACAAAAAGCCCACCCCAACCCCCTAAAAACCGCCCTAAATAATTGTTTGGGCTTGATCCAAATGGATTTTTTTTAGTGAACTAAAAAAAACATAAAAAATAATTAAAAGTATTGTATTCAACCTGAATCATAGAATCATAGAAAATGAGGGTTGAAAGAGACCTCAGGAGGTCATATCTAGTCCAACCCCCTGCTCAAGGGCAGGGCCATCCCCAACTATATCATCCCAGCCAGAGCTTTGTCTAGCCGGGCCTTAAAAACCTCCAAGGATGCAGATGCCCCCACCTCTCTAGGTAACCTGTTCCAGTATTTCACCACCTTCCTAGTGAGAAAGTTTTTCCTAATATCTAACGTATGCTTCCCTTGCTGCAACGTGAGCCCATTGCTCCTTGTTCTGTCACCTGTCGCCACCGAGAACAGTCCAGTTCCGTCCTCTTTGTAACCATCCTTCAGGGAGTTGAAGGCTGCTATTAAATCCCCCCTCAGTCTTCTTTTCTCCAGACTAAATAAGCCCAGTTCCCTCGGCCTCTCCTCAGAAGTCATGTCCCCCAGCCCCTGAACCATTTCCGTTGCCCTCCGCTGGACTCTCTCCAGTTTGTCCACATCCTTTCTGTAGCTGGGTGCCCAAAACTGAACACAGTACTCCACATGTGGCCTCACCAGTGCTGAATAGAGGGGAATAATCTCTTCCCTCGATCTGCTGGCAATGTTCCTACTAGTGCAGCCCAGTATGCCATTAGCCTTCTTGGCAACAAGGGCACACTACTGGCTCATATTCAGTTTACTGTCCATTGTAGCCCCCAGGTCTTTTTCTGCACAGCTGCTGCCCAGCCAGTCAGCCTCCAGCCTGTACCGGTGCATGGGATTGTACCGTCCTAAGTGCAGGACTTTGCACTTGTCCTTGCTGAACTTCATGAGATTTCTTTTGGCCCAATCCTCCAATTTGTTGAGGTGTCTCTGAATCCTAGCCCTACCTTCCAGCACATCTACTACAAGCCCCAGCTTGGTGTCATCTGCCAACTTGCTGAGGGCGCACTCCATCCCATCTTCCAGGTCATTAATGAAGATATTGAACAAAACTGGCCCCAGGGCCGACCCCGGGGGCACTCCACTTGATACCAACTGCCAACTAGACCTCGAGCCATTGAGGCTGACAATCCAGCCAGCTTTGTATCCACCTTACAGTCCTTTCACCCAACCCATACTTCCTCAGCTTGCTTGCAAGAATGCTATGGGAGACCATATCAAAAGCCTTTCTAAAGTCAAGGTATACCAAGTCCACTCTCCCTACAACCACAGAAGGCAATCAGGTTGGTCACACATGAAAATATGGTTCTGTGTTCTAGTTATTTAGCTCTTTTTTACCCCCATATACATATATACACATATATACACATATGTATGTATACACACACATACACATATACATATATATATATACACACACACATACACATATACACACATACATACATACATATATATATTTATTTATTTATTTATTTAAAGAGCTCAATTTCAAAGCACAATATCTTCTATAATAAAAAGTCAAACTGTTTCATATGGAAATTTCCCAGCATTTTTTTTCAGTCTGACTTTGATTGGGTTTGTGAATAGTGCTGGTCCCCCACCTTGAATTTTTTGACAAATTTGCTATTCACTGGTGGTGGGTCTAAAAACGACAAGACAGTAGAGAAGTGAGTGTGCACGCATGCAGGTCTCTTTGGAGAAGCCAGCTTTTAATTACTGCTTTTCCTTCAGAAGCGATCCTTGTTCATCCTGCTTTTTCTTGAGATTCCTGATCATGGGATATGTCCACAAATCTGTAGGCAGTATCTCAGCCTGTGTTGCACTGTGCACTCATCAGATGTAGCTAAGAATTTGGGCTGCTGTTTTTAAAAGTGCACATATCCTCTATTCCTTCCCTCAAAGAACTGTTAACAATACACTGCGAACAATGAAAACGTACACACACGCCTGCACATAAATACATCTCCAAATTGAAACCACTGAACTAATAAGAAGTGTAGTGGGCTTCATCGTTCAGTCCCTCTCATTCTTTATTCCACTGTGTTCTCCATTTTTTTTTAACTTATAAATTGTCTGTTTAGATTTAAAGCTCCCGAGGAGAGGGCACAGTCTTCCTACTTGTCTTTAAAATACCTAGCGCATTATCTAAACAGCAGTAGCAATTTTGCTTTCTTACTTCGGTATCCTCCCTTGAATATAGGCTTCGCATCCTGGCTGAGCGTTTTGCACCCACTAATTGACTTGCGTGGGTGAAGAGACAGAGAGCTAGGTTAATCGGGAAGGGAAAATAAAGGTTCAATTGAAAATGTCTCCATTCAGACTTTCTCATGATTCTAGTAGGAGTTAAATTATTTCCATTTAAAAAAACTGAGAAGCTTCCCGTGAAGATGGGGGGCGGGGGGCAGACACAAATATATATATTAAAGCAAGCACTAGGAAAGATTTGTAAACTGTTCCATGGCACTGCCTGGGGAAGGAAAAAAATAGCAACTGATAGGTGCTTTGAAAAGTAAGATTTATCACTGGAAATATTTCTCTGCTGTGGCAAAGGGCTGGTATTGAAATTCACTGTGGACTCCTTTGATAATCAGATGCAATTCACACCTCGGCAGGCAGGCTAAAAGACTATTATTCCTCGTTTAATAGGACTGGTTCAATTTACATGACATTTTTATTACGGTTGTAGAAAACCCACCTGGTAAGCAGGACTCATCTCTTTTTTCCCCCTCTTTACAGTCCTCTAACTTTTGGTGTGCTTCATTCAAGGGAGCACAGGTGTGGGTGATAGGAGAAGGCCCTTCTCACAGAGAAGAGATGTGATATCTTGATTTCCCTGCTGCAAAACAAACCAGTGGACCAAGCAACTGGACCATTTCACAACCCCCTAGATAAACCACCTCAGGACCTATTCTATAAATCTTACCCATGCTGCATAGCAGTTGCTGATCCAACTACATCCATGGATTTGACTTTGGAAAACTCAGGGGCGCTCTCATGCTCTCAGAAAATAGCTCCAACTAATTCTCTTTCAATTAATAATAGTAATGGCAGGCTTAGAGAGCTGGGATTCGTCCGAATGTTGCATGCTTCTGCATACAAAAATATCCCCTCAACAGCTACACTAAGTTCAATAAAAGACCCAAGGAGACTGAAAAAGCAAATTCAGATGATACTTGGAAAGCTCAGTAAAATTCTTTTTGCCTTGTCGAAGCAAAGGGAAACAAAGTTGAAACTTTAGATAATTTGCAATGGAAAAAGACCTGGATATCCTTTCATCTGATTATATCAGTGCCAAAACTGCTACAAGTTTCTCAGTATGAGCCGATACACATGCACGACACTGCACTAATGGTAAACATGGTAGAAAAAGCGTCAGACAGACAGGGTCTGCCACCGCTAATTAACTTCTAAAGATCAATAATCATCAGTTGGAAAAACATCAATAACTGACTGAGTGGAAGAGCTGGGCTGATCTCAGTGCTGCTGGAATGTCGTATGGGGTAGTTTCAGATAAATGGAATCTGATCCATCTGATAGGGAGACAGCAGTTCTCATGATTAAGAAGTCAACATGTGCAAATAGCTCTTATGTGGCTGAAGTATTTATTTCCAAGTCTAAAAAAAAAAGGGGTGAGACGCAATACCCTAGAAAGCGGTGTTAAACCAGCGCAGAGTTCCTTTAATGTTGCAAATGGTGCATCAAAGAAGGACTATATGGCAAACCGTTAGATTCAGTGTTGAAAAGACTCATTTGAATTACTGTGGGTTCATAAATCCAGCTGTAAGAATTTTAGAGAAAAGTTAATTAAGGGCAAGAAAGTGCAGTTGGAATAGAGACGACCAAATATGAACGCTACTTATTTCAACTTTGTTTCTAACTGAGGAGACGGCACATACGATCTGTGCTAAGGTCTCCGAAAAAGTTAAATGCCAGCCACCATGTCCCTTTTGTAGTTACAAAATGGGTAGCCAAGTTCTTAAATTGCAAATGCAGAGGAACAACGAATCCTTGAAGTTCAGTTGTGTTCAGTGCACTGTAAGTGGTTTTATGCTGCTTGGGCACGGCATTTAGTGAAGAGAAGCAGGGTGGAAATCTCTGGGAGGAAGCCATTTGTCTTTAGGATTAACATCGATAGTGAAAGTAACATCCATGTCCCCAGAGCTGCCACGAGGTCCAGTTGTAGTGGACAGTATCATTACTGTTAGAAGCTAAAAACAACCCCCAGACTGTCGCAAAACCTCCAGTTTTTTTTTCCTTTAAAAAAAAAAAATGTTCTGGCAACTTTCACTCCCTATACTTTAATTCTCTCTCTCACCTTAACCTTCCCCCAAGTATCCCAGGTACCCCAAGCACACACATACATACCGTACCATCCAAGTTAGGAACTTACCTATGTGTAGGTGGGTTGTATGTGTGTGAACTGGTGAGTGTGTGTGTGTGTGTGTGTATATATATATACACATACATATACATACACATACACATGGATGTGTATGTGCCTGAGCTGGTAGTGTGTGTGTGTGTGTGTGTGTGCGCACCTAATTGATTGGTGTGTTTGTATATGTGCAATTGTGTCACACCCTCCTGTCTAACAGCGCAATATTGAGATCCTGAGAGTTGGCCTGACCCCACAGGGCAACAAGACCATACAAAGGCGTGTCTAGAGTAGCCTGGGGAATTTGGTGACATATCCTCAGGTACATGGAGACCCGCTGTGTCTTTAGCATTAATTCAGAAGTAAGTAGGGGGATGAGCTCATGTCGCGCCGGTTCCAAATCATCCATCACTTTTTAGACAAGGAAATCATTTTCAGTTCAAATTAAAACCCTGTTAACCATTCCCTTTTGGGACATGCCATTTTCTTAAGAGCAAAGGGAATTCCCCAAAGCGTACCTGGCTTCGCCTTCTCTAATGTGACCTTCGAGTTCTTCGATGAATTTTTCTCCTTTCATCCAGTAGATCACGGGGCGTGATTCTCCACTGAATCCAAAGAACGCTTTGCAGGGAACGGTAAGTGGGTTACCTGAAGATAAGATACAGAAAGTTGGAAAGACCAATTAGTATGCTTGTTGATGAAAAAGAAACACTGTGAAAACTCCATTTTGTAAGATTCCCCCCCAAATAAGAGAAAATAGCTTTGAGATCTGGGAAGAAAGAAATGCATGGCTTACAATATAAAAATCCAATATATAATTCTTGGACTATTTATCATGTAAATCTTCCCAGGATATCATGTGACTAATGAGATGGCAACTAATGGAGATGGTGGTAATGGGAAGCAATGTCGAACATTTTTCTAGGAGGCCGGGTCCCTGGGCTCCAACCCGAGATCAGACAATACGGTGAGGCAGCAGGAACGTCACTAAGCCTTTGGACGTCTGTCCACCTACCTGTAAAATGGGCCCTTTGCCTCCCAAATCCTATGGGAGTTTAATTAATTTGTCAGGAACGGTTCATGAAGTACTTAAAGGTCCTTGAATAAAAAGTTATTTCAAAGTGCAACGAACAGTAGTAATGTTCATATTGTAGGACTGGAATACGATTGAAACTCAAATGACTGATCAACTAAGAGCAAATAATCTTCTTACTGCTTTCCAAACTAAAGGAAAGAAATAGAGATAGTAACTAAGCTGACTTTTCCCTGCAAGAAATCAGCATGTAGATAAATTTTGTTTGGATAGGACTTTCACTATGTTTGCTAGTCAAAGGGATTATTCAGGGCTTGATTTACCAGGCCAGATGGCTGTCTGCCTCTAGGAGAAAGGGAAAAAAAAGAACACCAAGCCGACAAATGTAGGAGATCCTTGCCCATTCCCTGACTATGTAAATATAGCTGCTGGAGCAATTTCTATTTGCATGTATCGCCCCAGCACAGCTGGCTCGTGTTGCTAAAAACTCTCTGGCAGTAACTATCTTTGCAAAGGAGGAAGACAGGCAACAGAAGCCTCATCTGATGGCAGCAGGATGACTCCCACTGATTTCAATAGGAGTTGGAACAAGCTTGGAGAGTCCAGAAAATGGACTGCTGTATATTTAGATGAATTATATACCCAGGCCCTCTAGGATGAGGCAGTTCTTATGCTGAAATAGGATGGGCTTACATTTTCAGAAACACCTTGTTAGTGCCCAGCTGGAGATGCCTCAAAGGACCCTGATTTCCAGAACACAAACTGCTCCTTTGTGCTATTGAAGAACCAGGTTCTCTTAGATCATTTCAAAATTGCTAGTCAATCTGAAATGGTAGGATCTGGTGTGGAAAAGGAAGTTTTAAACCTTGAGCTTGAATAAAACAAGGCCATCTCTAGACACCAGTGAGGGAAAAAAGGAAAAGGAAACCAATCTTTCATGAAAACTGTTGGTCTTCCCTCTGAACACTGCTATTATTGCGGTTATAAACAGCACATGCTGATCCCTTCCAATTATACAGGCAGATACATAGGCTGGATAGCTACATGCATGTGCATACCCCTACAATGCAAATTCATGCCATAACAAAGATCAATGCTGTATCAATAAATGAATAGTCAGACAGTGTATATCCAAATATATCACTTGCTGCAACACAGTATCATGGGACATGGTTCCATCAGATTGACTGAACTATTCTCCATGTTCACACAGGAACCAATTCTGTGTGGTCCTGAGTGGCTGCCACTGGTGGGAGTGAGAATTTGGCCCTCTGGCTATTTACATGTTGCATGTGCTCTGCGCGGCGACTGCCAGGTGTGAGCTCTTCTTGTGCTATTTACCTCCAAGCCAAGATGCATGTCTATTAAAATACCTGTTAGTGATTCCTAGCATGTGGTTGTTCTGTCCATGCTTGACTTTAATGGGAAAAGACAATTATAGCAATGCAAAACAGGAAAAGTATACATGTGGCCTATTGAAAATGGAAGTATATAGCCTTTATTTGGCACATCATGCTGGGCATTAAGTAGTACAGAAAAAAAAACTAGATTGCAGAATTTTCTTTTTTTGTTCAAACCAGCAGACTTCTGCCACAACAAAAGAAAAACAAAAAATCTTCTGAAATGATGTCTGCAGTTTCTGCAAATATCCTGAAGTGCTTCACTGGGTTGGAAGAAATAAAAAACATGTCTGTTAAAAAAAAAAGGAAAACTGAAAAATAAAATAGCTGTGGGTACAGTAGCTTGTGCATGTTTAACATGCATAATATATGCAAATGAAGTAGACATTCTTTACCTGGACAGGTTATAGAGTCTGAATTTGCAAGGTACAGCTGAATTTCACAGCTTTGCTACATGACAAAACAAAGAAGGACAAACATTTCTCATGAATGGCAGAGTTTGGTTCAGAAAAGAAGCAGCACCTGTGAACTGCATTCAATTAACAGCATCCGGAGGGCCATACCAGATCAAACCAGCATGCCATCTAATCTAGCATCCTGTCTTTGATGCTGATAGCATCAGATGTTTCAGAAGAGGTACAAGTGAACTCACTCGATGGAACAACTTACCTTTCCCAGCATTAACAGATCTATATAAGAGGAGACACATACACATACACACACACACATGTGTGTATATATCTATCTATCTATCTATATATATATATAGATAGATAGATATATCTATATATCGATATATGTCTATATATATATAGATATATAGATATAGTGAGGAAATACATTCTGCAAGCTTCTATTCATTCAGTGGTTCTCCACACTTAGGCAAAAATATATTTGGCAGGCCTGTGCAGTATTTCATACACCTTTGCGTCCACAGGGAGTAATTCTGCTTTTATTCTGCTGGGGGTCTCTAGGTGCTGTCACTCTCAGGATTCTGCTCTGCTGTCCTAGCTAAACTCTTACAGTCCTGGATTAGAAAATAATGCAGTAAAAAGAAGTCTTTATAAGAAGAACAACATGGAAACCCTGGTTTCTGGCATGCTCTAAAGGGTTCTTGGTGTCTGGTTTTATGTCTTGTTGCTATATGTCAGGGCCTGGAGTATATGAGTTTTAGGACTCTTTGGGCCAGTGGTTGCCTAAATGGTCTGAGATGGTTCTTATGTTCCCAAACCTTAGTGACGGAGTGAGGTTATTCACTGTTGATAGAAAGGTGACTGCAGATCTATTGGCCTTCTGGAAAATGTAACCAACTTCTTTCTAGAAGAAAGATATGTTTCATAGCAGTCCACATCATCTACCATTGCTGGATCAGGAGATATCATGATCTACAAGTACCCCTTGTTGTGCCTGGGGGTAGCCAGCTACAGTGTTATGTACGGAGCTACAATTCTCAGACAGCCGGATAAAGTGAACACACATTTTACAACTCTTGCGATGCATGCAGGTCAATGTCCAGCACTTCTCACAAAGCAGTTTGTACTATGTTTTACACAAAAAGTTGAAGCTTTAAATACCGTGTTATTAAAACATCTCCTTAAGTAAAAACATCACAAAGTTCAAAAAAAAAAAAAAAAGGTAGTATCCTGTAACTGTCTCAGCTGTAAATGATTTTCATGTTAATCAGATCAACTTTTCATTTTTGTTATATATTTTGTTTCAAACACAGGGAATAATTAGCTAATGAATCAACATTTAATGGAATATTTTAAGTAGCAACAAGGACAGAGAGTAGGAAAAACAGTAGACATCATTAGTTCTCCTCTTTTGTTGGGGTCACCTTGCTACATTAAAGCCTCAGCTTCGAAACAGAAGTTTCTTCTTCAGCCCCACCTCGCCCCCCCACACACTGTCAATCAGACATGCTTGTTGAAAACTCCCAGCTGATAAGACACAACCGCTGGCAACAGGAAGGACTGTTGCAGATAAATCTTACTAGGAATTTTCCTACCACCATTTTCACAATGAATTTACACAAATTCTTTCATGCATTTTAGCATTTCCTCTTGCACTTATTTGGTTTGAACCAGAAGATAATTTGAATGAAACACAATTAGCCAAATCCCACGGATCTTCACCGAAGCAAAAATCTGAAGGATTTCAGATGCTGTCTTGCCTATGGACTAGGAGTGCTCTTACAACAGAATTCAGCCCTAAAGGTTTTTGAAACCGCTTGTTCCCGGTTTGACATACTATGGACGCGAAGTCTATTGTGTGCCGCCTTAAGTGCAACCCCTGGCAAACATCAACCAGATGATGCTTAAAACAACCATAAGAGTTTGATCCTTTAAAATTGAGATGTTAGCAGGGCTAGATGAATGCCATGGAGATTAGTACGCATACAGATGATAGGATCTGACCCATGCCCGTGTAATCTTTCAGATGGTCTATTAAGAAACCTTGATATCTCTACATTTTTCTTTATTACCACATATTATTGTAGATTATTTTCCACCACTTTGCACTGGGTTGG
>NW_005842616.1:763529-767046 GCF_000455745.1 Alligator sinensis | reverse complement strand
CCCTGGCACTCATAGACAACTCCCTCTCTTTCCTGGCTAACTTCTGTTCATGACTTTTTCCTGCAATGGACAGGACGGATCTCTCTCTCAAGGACTATGGGTTTGCTTGTTTTTTCCTGTCTTTCTCCTTTTTTGAGGATCACATGAGCATATACCAAGCTAACAAATTCCAGCTACTGCAGTGACAAGACATTGCCTCTCTTGTCCTTTGCCTGTAGGCTTCAGGAGTTTGTTCCTAGAGTGCTTTTTAACTGTGTTTGTGGGAGGGGTCAGACAATCTTCTGGATCCTTTTGGACCAAAATTGTCTGCAATGGGTTGGACCTGATGGAGGTCCTTCCTAGTCCTGTGTTTCTCTGCCTAAAATACCTCATCCAAAGGTGACTAACATCAGTGAGGCTCTTTCTTATTCTCATCTGATTAAAAACTCAGAAGTTATAAACACTAGGTTTTCCAAATTCTGCAATATTCATTCTATTCCATGCATCAGATATGACGTTGGACTTGACTGCTACTGCAGCTTCTCAGAAGTGGAGGCTGCCAACCAGTCCAAGCACAACCCTATTGTCATTGGCTCAATAAAGTGACTGATCAGAAGAATACGAGTATGTAACCATGCCACCACTGACTCCTTTCCAGTCTCTCTCATTTTCTGATTGACTGCTTGCAGCGGGAAGGGCTATCAAGGGTGCCTGGGTTCAAGTCTGGGGTCTGTGAAATGTGTAATGACAGCTCCTTTAAATCACAACTCCAGTTTGCTTTGCTTCTATTTACTGACCCCTAGCATAGAAATAATAACACTTGGTTCACATATGTTTCAAGAAGCTTAATCGAGTACTGTAATCAGTCCTTTGTGACGGCCGAATTAAATGTGTCTGTATGGGCCGCTTCTTTAATATCTGCAGAAAAGGGTAGGGCTCTGCCTCCCCCTGCAAGCTAAGTAACCCTACTGCAATACCACACACAAGCAAGAAGATGAGAGCCCTAGATATAGCAAAAGGAGATAGGCCATGCACAGGGCTAAGGATGCTGAAAAGGCAGTCTACATTTCTTTGGATGCCAGCGGGTGAGATGCTAGTTGTTCTCTAAGTCCTGGTACTTAGAGAGCTCTGTGATGACAGCTCAGTTGCCATTTGTACAGACTATTGCAAGCCAACAATCAATAAGCACCTGAGCCTTTCCCTGACGAGGCCTGTCATGTGTGCTGTCCCTGGAGAGGTGCTTTACAAGCAAATAAACTTGATTTAAAGATGGGTAGGGAGGGCAAGTTTCCTTCAGCAATCGTGCGACGTGGCTGTTTGCACAGTGCCTAATATCACAACAAAGTGAGGCAGCTGAAATGACAAAACCGTGCTTTGGCCCCGAGTCAGCAGAAGAGCTGTGGAAGTTCACACACTGCTCTCTGCACCTGCACCTGTTTCGCAGGAAACTTGCTTTGGCTGGAAAACCGTATTTTCCCCATGAAATCCACAGGTGCTTCCTTGCTAGACCATGTAGATGCATCATGAACCCCTACTCCTTAGGCATGAAAACCCCTGCAAAGCCAGCAGAAACAAAGCAGAGCTTTTCAAAGAGGTTAGCTGGCCTGGGAAATAGCATCCCTGTCTACCCTGCCTGGAAATGCATATGCCACTCCAGGCATGTTCTTGGCCAAGAATCACGTACTGGTTGGCTGCACAGAACGAGTCTCTGGCATACCTGCGCTCAGGCTCATCTGCTTCCTTGGCATGTTTCCTTCTCACAAGGTGTTAGAGTAAAGGTGCCAAACTAGCTACCAGGGAGAAGGCGGAAGAGGACAGCCTGCAAAATGCAGAAAGGGGATACCTTGCCTTGTAACAGGCAGTGTCAAGTTAATTTGGTCTGCTTCACTACCTGGCTTTGCATCTGAAGACACAGGAGGCCATTCATATGATGGACTAACACCTTTACCTGGTATCTCTTCCCCTGCTGTCTGTCAGGAAGGGGAGCTGTGCACATGGAGGAGAGGCATGTGCCACTGCAGAATCACTCTGTCATTCCAGGTCTCTCTCACTGCTTAGGTCTTTAGCAAGCCACAATTTATAGTGATGCAAATGTGATAGTTGCCAATGAGCATCTCCCTCAGCTGACGTGTGATATTCTGTTGCCTACTGTATGTCCATTGCTTCAACATGTAATTAAAGATGGAGGAGGTGAAAGTCGGATTCTTGAGCGCGCATCCACAGCAATACTTTCGAGCTTGCCTCCAGGACTGCCTCTGCCTCTCCGAGTTGCGAGATCTGCGAGACAGGCCCAGCGTGCTACTGCTTTGTCCCCGACCACCTCTTCTATTTCTGCAACGTGTTTTAAAAATGCATGGCACCAGCCAAAAAGAGACTGATTGAAATTCCTCTGGCAAGGTGTGCCGAATTGTATACAGCCCTGAAGTAAGCAACATAGTTTCTTCAGAAGGACACGCTGGATAAGGAGAGACGTGAGACAGAGCTCTCGCCTCCAATTTATCCACAGTGCCAATGCTGAGGGCAACAACAACCTTAATTCACAAAAAACCCATCTCTGCGTGGGGGGATATCTTGCATTTGCAAAGAATGCCATTTGGGCATTCTTTGACAATCAGCAAGGACAGACAGCATCCAGGGACATGCCGGCATGTAGTCGGGGTCCTCGAAACACTGGGATAATTCTGGTAGCGCTGGAAACATTGAGCCACAGGAGCTCAGGGAGCCCTGGAAACACGTGGAGATGCTGAATTGCTGCTGAACAGCAACCCCAGTGATAGCAGAGGTTTTACGCTAGAGGTCAGTCTTGCAATCTAAGTCCAGCCCTCGGAGTTTGAGAGTCTGAAAATAAATAAATAAAGCCCAGGCATACTGTGCCAAATGTTTCGTTAAAGTAGGTTGTCTCTTTGCTCATTAAGTTTACAATGTTGCATTTAAAAGGTATCAGTTAATCAAAGATTTAGGTAGGCTCCCTCTGCTGAGCTATGCATATTCATTAGGACTGAACAAACAGCATCATCCCGGTTAAAGAAAGGGCTTCGGTACTCTTGCTGCTGTCGCTCAGCACTCTCCTTCTCCCCGTGTCCCCGATGCATTTCACGGGCCAGATGCTAACTGGTGCTTAGCGCTGATCCCAGTGGAACATGCATGCAAGTGGCCAGCAGTCAGCACGGCAGAGGTGGTATCTTTTATTAGACCAACTAGATAGTTGCAAAAAAAATCTTGAACTATCTAGTTGGTCTAATAAAAGATATCGCCTCGACCACATTGACTGCTTTTGCTTTTAGACCAACAGGGCTACAACCGTTACCTCTGCAAGTGGTGGTCAGTACCTTTTAGGACTGGTCTGGGGCGGTTAATCGTCATCAGTTTGATTTAAAAACTGACACTTCACCCCTGCTGCAGGACTAACGTGATGAATCCTGCACACAAGCTGGGAGCTAGGGCAGAGGAAGCCAGGCATCCTGGAGAAGAGAATAACTGATCCCACAAGAGTGCCGGCACAGCGTACTCTGCTCCTGCCTTCAGACATTCAGCACAA
>NW_005842616.1:752125-763518 GCF_000455745.1 Alligator sinensis | reverse complement strand
ATAGGTGCCAGTGTGCACACCCTCACGTGGCATCCGGATGCACTGCCAAGGCATAAAACTCAGGTAATTAAAGCCTTGTTCAGGAAAATGAGCAATTAGAATAAAAATCGGTCCGTGTCAGGGTTGAGATGAAGGCGGGTGTTATTTTGCTGTAGCAGATCCTTTTCCTTCCCCACGTCCATCGCTTTCCTCTTCCACCTGCCCACCCCCACCACCACACACACATGATTTTCTGCCTCCTTTCTTCACTCCCTGCTCCCGCTGTCAGCTTTCACTTGCTTCCCGTGCAGCTTGATATTCTCATCGATTCACTGACTGTCAGGGGCTGGAAGGGACCTTGTAGATCAGCGGGTCTAGCCCCCCCCGGCTTTCACCCCTTCTTTTCTCCTGCTTTCCTCATCCTCCCCATCCAGTACCCCATCAGGTCTTCCTTGGTGCCCCCCAATATTTTCTTTCCCCTCCTTTTCTCCTTCTCTCCCCTGTCACAGCACCGTCTAGGATCAGTGGATGCTAGGACCAGGAAATCCATCTCGTCCAACCACGCCATAAGCCACATCTTCATCAGATCCACTTCACCCCACGCCGTATCCAGACTCCCCACCTTCCCTTCCTGCCTTCTAGCTACTCTTTTTCTTTCTTCTGTTTCAAGCCCTTCCTCTCTTCACTTCTGCCTCCAGCAGACCGAAGATCGCATTGCCGGTGCTGGGATTGTCGGAAGGCAGCAGCTCCTCCTTTTCCATCTCCAATACAATATACTCCCTCCCTGGCACAGACCAAGAGATAGTGCCTGCAGCAGAACAGCGCCTTAAGCACCCATCCCCACCGTGCAAATTGCTTCACAACACACATAGGCAAAAGCAGATTCAGAGGCAGTTGCAAAAAATACATCAACCCCTCCCTCTTTTCTTTCCTCAACCATTCCCCAGAGTAAACTGATCAAAGGGACTATGGTTTGTTGGCTGTAGCAAGACTGACAATGTTTTAGTGCTAATTCCTGCAGGCGGGGCCTCCCCATGCTTTTCTTTTTTCGCTTAATTGATTATTTTGCAGAAGAAAATCCTAGCCGTGGGCTAAATCCTGCCCTCTCCCTGCCCCTCATTCAGGCAAAGATCTTCTGGAAGCAGAGGGCAGCTTGGCCTGAGTGAGCCTGGGCCTGAGTAAGACTCATTGCATGCTGGGAAGGTGAAACACAGCTGTGTTAAAAAAAAAAAAAAGAGAAGACCACTATATAAAAGCCTCTTGGTGTGATTTTCAAAAGGCCGACCTGCTGCCACAGACAAGTGCGGTGAGACTTCATTTCAACGGGAGCACAGCTGGATCAAGCGCTAATGAAAAGCCCACCCCTGTACGCTCAAAACTCTTAGCTCTGGCAGCCGGTAGATCTCTGCCCAGGAGAAGATCCTAAAAAAGTTTCCCCCGGTATTTATATAACAAAAGGCTGTCTCGTTACTGAAAGTGTTTTAACCAAATTGGTAAATGAAGAGATCCACTCTCCAGAGCAATACTGATAGCACTCTCAAAACCGTTTTTGAGTGAAAGAAAAATTAACTAGCGTCCAGCCATTTAAAGTCAGCCAAACCGCACTTTAAAAAAAAAAAAATACATGCATAGATTATTCCACTGTGGGATTCTCACGTTTCCCAAATTTTACAGAGAAAGAATCTAAAGGCCACCAAAATTAGTCTGGGCTTTAAGAACAGCATGTCTTAGCTGCTACTAATGGTGTTTTGGCAGCTGTGCTGATGTGTGTGAAAAAGCTGCTGCAGTACATGACATGAGATAACTTCACTTCCATGAGATTTCTTCCACTAAAGCAATTGCTTGGCAATATGAAAAGGCCCAAGGAAGGATTCAGAGAAGACAAAAGGAAAAAATCTTGTGCTTATCCTGCTCTGACCTCTGCCTACACCTTAGGACGCTGCTTCTAGTTTCTTCATTTGTTTTACACTTACTTCTTATGTCCTAAAACACCAGCACACACGTGGCTGCCAGATCTACACACATACAAGAGCCTCATCAACTGTAGGAAACAGGTGTTGGGTGCAGACAGAAGCCATCTTTGTCTCATGATCAGCCCCTTGAAAGTGCTCCACAGCTGTGCCCTGACAGAAGTGCATGGCTGTAGAGTGCTTTACAAGTGCCCAATTGTGGGACAAATTCATCCTCGTATAATGAGAGATCAGATGAAGGTGCTCTGAAGCGGAGTGCCTTCATTAACTTTGTCCCTGCCAGGGAGCAGAGCAGGGCTTCATCAGCCCAGCCCTGCCCCTGGTGCCATCTTCAGGATGGGAGAGGGGGAAGGGAAGGAAGGAAACTCCATCTGGGGTTTGCCCAGCCTTCACTCCAATCGACCCACCCCATCCTCCAGCACAGGCTGGGCAAACCCCAGACGGAGCCTCCCCTCCCATCCTGAAGACAGCACTGGAGCTGGGGGGAAGTAAGTGGGGCTAGGGGAGAGATAGGCAGATAGTCAGCCTCTCTCCACTGGATCAGCTCCAAAGTGGCAACTGCCCCGTGCCCCCGATCCAGCATAGAATATCTGTTGGGTTGAGGGGAGGGTGGGTTGCTATGGCTTGTGGCACTTTCTGTGAAGTGCCATGAGTTACAGCAGGGAGCTGCACGTTTATCAGCGCCCAAAGAGTCTAGATGGGTTGGAGGTGAGATTACTGGATGCTTAAAAATTTGCTGATACTCCGTATAGGCTTCACCCACTCAGTGTAAACGATGGTCGTAGCAAACAAGGGTCATCTTGCAGGGAATGCTGCTTGTGAGCCTGGTCATTGACAAGGGCTCTTCCAAGAAGACAAAAAAACACCCTAGAGGCCAACATGGTGCTGCAAAAAAGGGTCCAATCTTCTAACTTTCATTGGGAAAAGGATCAATCAAAACTAGACGTGCACTGATACATCACTCCCATATTGGATTGGCAGCGATATAAGGAAAATTGACTGCATCAGCAATTGTCTTTTTTTGGGTGATGTGGCTGATAATGTCACCAATAAATGCCCCGTGCATGCCCACAGTCTCAGCACAGCACACAGGCAGCCATGAGAACAGCCCAGCAGGGTGGAGAGCAGCTGGGTCTGGCTCGTAAGTCTCTTGTGAGGGAAGAGGCGGGGGGGGGGCGCAGATTGAAGCTCCCCCCCCTCCCCCCCCGGTGAGGGAATGGGGCTGGGGTTGCACAGCTGGGGCAGAGCATGAGATGGAGCTGTGGACAGCTCATCTCAGGGGTGTGGGGAGGGTGGGGGTTGCTCCCACCGCTGCACGGACCCTGGGAGGCATGGGGGGTGTATGTCCCCAGATCTGCATGCAGGGCGAGGGCGGGCTGCCACTGTGGGCTGAGGCCAGGGTGGCACTGGACTCTTCCCAGTGGGGCTGGGCCATGCTGTGCTTGGGGCAGGCAACGGCAGTGCTGCTATTGGGGAGCTACAGCGTGCGGCCCGCCCTGAGCACAGCCTGGCCCAGCCCTGCTGGGGACAGCCCAGCGCTGCCCTGGTCCCAGCCCACAGCAGCAGCCTGTCCTTGCCCCACGTGCAGATCTGGGGCCATACCCCCCCCATGCCCTCCTGGGGTGTGTGTAGTAGCTGGAGCCAGCCCCACCCCCCCATATGCCACGGACAAGCCGCTCACAGCTCTGGCCTGTGCCTGAGCACAGCCTGGCCCAGCCCTGCTGGGGACAGCCCAGCGCTGCCCTGGTCCCAGCCCACAGCAGCAGCCTGTCCTTGCCCCACGTGCAGATCTGGGGCCATACCCCCCCCATGCCCTCCTGGGGTGTGTGTAGTAGCTGGAGCCAGCCCCACCCCCCCATATGCCACGGACAAGCCGCTCACAGCTCTGGCCTGTGCTCTGCCCAGGCTGTGCAGCCCCTGCCCCTGTCCCTGCCCCAGCCCCAGTCCCACCCCTCCTCACTGCGAGGGCCTCCTCCTGCCCCTTCTCCCACAACAAACTTACCAGTTGGACGCTGCTCTCCAAGCTGCCTGGCTGCTTATTGGCAATCGGATCGGTATCAGCTGACGTGGCTTTTTAAAAATCGGCCATTGGTAGCAGCCCAAAAAATCTCTATCGGTGCACCCCTAATTAGAACAAAATCTTCTAGAGTAAAATGTTCCCACATGCAACTGAATTATGTAGGATCTTAAATCACATTTCAAGAGAGACATTGGGGAAGATTTCTTAGAGGCCTTGAATCATTTAAGAGCCCAAGGATCATAGAAAATCGATAGGACTCAAACTCCTTCACTTCTTAGGATTTTAAAGTATTCAGTCAGCTAACGATGCAGGTAGGGGCTTAGGCCCCTGACTCCTGGTCTGGTCACATGACACATGACATTGTAATTTACATTGGTGTTGTTCATTCATAAAATTTATATCAGGCCCCACAGCAAACAGATGAGCTAGTGTCTGGGGTACGTGCAGTTGGCTTATTTACAGAAGTTTTCTCCAAAGGGGCAGAAGAGCAAGTAATAGACTGTCTCTAGTAAAGAGCAAATTCCTGGATGGACACAGCATTTTCAGTGTAATATTTCACACCACTGCAGTTTTATATCTGATTTTCACGTATGGCGAAAATGGTGCATTTTCACCACTTTCACCCACTGTTGGTAGGTCAGGACATATTTAAGCCCCGTGCTGCCCAGGACTTATTGATGCTGCAGCATGGACAAGTCCTTGATGTCTGTGTCCTTTGAAGATCGCTCAGTCTGTTGTTAACAATAAGGCCAGTATCAACTTAAGAGGCATTTCACCAGGGCTGAGATGCAAGTTGTCATTTTTTATTCCATTTGTCAAAAGGAAACTTTTTCTGGCAACCGGCAAAGCAGAGGAGAAGCGCCTGGATTTCAAGCTGTAACTAGCTGTCACAAAGACGTTCAGAACAGGACCGCTTCTCACTTTCATCTTCATTTGAGCCTCCCATGATCAGATGCTTACATCAAAAGGTAACCCTGCACGTGGATGGACATGTTTGCTTCTGTGGGAGTGACATACCATGATGGGCCACAGATTTCTGATCTTCTTCTGTGCTATCAACATTTGACCCAAAGCTGGAATTTCTCTCATTAATCACCCACTGCCATGGGCAAGGCCTTCGATAATGACCAGATAACTGGAAGAAACACAGACGTTTGCCTTGGCAATAATTTGCCAACTGCTTGCTGCCTTTTATTACAAGGACATTTTCTGCTCTTTGCCCCTCTCTGTGTTATACTCCAGTCCAGACCAGTCCTTTGATCTGTCTACGGTTCAGGGCAGGAATTTCAGTCTTATAGAGACATCCCTATTCACCCTTCCAAGAGCAGGCAAAAGGGAGGAACTATATGCATTCTTGCGGCCCTCGGCAAAATGCTTTGTGAAAGACCGCCAGTCAAAGAGCAGGTAAAACAGTGTATCCAAGGTCCCTTTGTGCACGCCTGTCACTTGCACAATTAAGCCGTCAGGCCAGCAGCTTGCATCTCAGTGGGTACAGGAGGTTTGTGTCATGCTACACTTCGTGGCCAAATCAGCCCAAGGATCAGAACAAAAGGTTATGGGGCCGCAGCATGAACTGGGGTGAGCGAGCAGGGAACGAGATGAACTGTCTCGCTTTTCCAGCCGGGCATGGCTGATCCAGCAGCAAAATCACAGAGCCCCTTTCCCCCATGCTTGGGGCTGGCACGTCTTTTTGCCATCTAAATAAGTGGCAGCGTATAACTGTTTTGTGCCAGGAGCAGAGAGGAAGGTGACTGCGTGACTCAGTTTTTTGTTATTTTGCATTTCGGCGCAATGCAAATACATTTGCATAAATACATCAGGGTCACTTTCTACATTTTCTTCTTTGAGAGGGTGAAATAAAGATCTGTCGGCGCTTTTTTTTTCTCTCACTAGAGTGCTCAGGCTTTTTATGTAGGAAATTCAAGTTATGGGTATCTGTTTTTTCTGGGGAAGGGAGGTGTCTCAGAATGAGATCGTCTACCTGCACTCACGTGGATAAGACGACTGCTATTTGGCCTTCTGCATTCACAAGTTTCACTTTGCTATGCAGAGCGTATGTACAAGGTTGCTAAGGAAACCGGCTTCACGATAAAACAGACTCTTCAGAAATTATACTAACCTCTCTCAAGTTTTGGTGCTTAATGATTTTTAAACAGGCAGGCAACCAAGCTACCAGCTCCAAATAAAGTCGGCTTATAAGGCACCCCTCTCTTATCTGGGACGGACAAAACAGGTTTCCGAGTGGATGCAACCTGGTGTTCGTGTTGTGAATGTTATCTAGAGATAAAGAAGACAAGGCTTCTGGAGAAGCGCAGGCTCAGGGTGACTTGGTGGCAGCCTATAAGTACATCAGGGGTGTGCATCAGGATCTGGGGGAACGCTTGTTCACCACAGCACCCCAAGGGAAGACAAGGTCCAACGGTCACAAACTCCTGCAAGACCATTTTAGGCTAGACATAAGGAAAACCTTCTTTACTGTCTGAGCCCCCAAGGTCTGGAACAGACTCCCCGCAGAGGTGGTGCAAGCATCTACTCTGGAGACTTTCAAGAAACATTTGAATGCTCACCTTGCTGGGATCCTTTGTCCCTAGCTGACTTCCTGCCCCTGGGGCGGGGGGCGGGACCTGATGATCTTACAAGGTCCCTTCCAGCCCGAATATCTATGCAATCTATGAATTTAATATACATTAGACTTGCAAGAGTCAGGCTGGTAGTTGTTTTGTACTGAAGGGTTAACAGCGAGCCTAGTATGTTGTGCTCCCTGAACAGGACGGAAGCGACTTCCATCCCACTGACTTCATTTGGAGTCTATAGTACCTCAAGACAGGAGCGAAGGACTGTAAAAATGCTACTTCATATAACTTGGTTCAAAAAACCACCCGTCTTTCTGTGTTGTCAGCCAAATAGCTCCTCCTCACTCCTGCTAATTCAGTACCGAGTTGCAAAAGCTCCACATCCCCAGTGAGTCTGCTGGAAACAGGGTCTGTAGGTCACACCCCATCCACAGAAGCATCTTCAGTTTCTGCAGTGCAGAAGGTATTTTGTCATTTTGCCAGCCTGTAAAACTAGACAACAGGGTCCTTCCAGCACTCCCAACACCAACAGTAGCTACTGACATGTGCTCATGTGCAAACGAGTTCAGTGCAATGTAACATTGTGCTTAAAATTCAGCACATGCTTAAGTGCTTTGCAGAATGTGGTCAGCTTTACTCACGTTTCATAGAAGTAAGTATGTAAGTGCCATGGTGAGTCAAGGCCACGGGGATTATTAATTCCAGTTGGCATCCGTTTAAAAAACAAACAAACCCAACAACGATGACACAGGTTGACCTTCTTGCCAAGCTTGCTCCAGTATATAATTTCCTCTAATGTTTAACTTGAATTTACAGATAGATTCCGAGAATAAAAATATACGACTGAGTTCAATAAATGCAACCTGTGTTTTGCTCATCAAGCAGATCAATATTGTATTTCAGTCATCAAGTAAACAATTTACAGGGAAATCTAATCTAATCTAATCTGTCCAAAGGAATGGAAATAGTGTTTTAATTGTCCTTATTGTAAACAAAACCAAGCCATGATCTAAAACCTGAATAGTATTAAGATAGAAATAATGAGGGGAGGGAAGGTCAATCATATAAAAAATTCAGGGAAAAGGTGATGATTTCTCTTTAGTTTTTAATCTTGGAAAACAGAGTGACTACGTACTCCTTTTACGTAGTCAAGAGGTGAGACCAACACGCAGCAGGCATGCGAACATGTTCGGAGAAAATAAAGATGCACCAAGCAAAGAGCCGTGAGAAATTAGCAAAATGCAAACAACTTTCAAGGGTTTCAACTATTCCTTTCTCAAGAGATATTGTGACATCCCATTGCACTCAGTGACTGGAGCCATAATCTATCAGCTCAGGTAAGTGTCATGTTGAAAATGACCTTGGTTATTCTTTGACAGATGTGATTTACTGAAGTCAATAGTCTAATTGCCCTAAACCTATTAGTGGGAAGACTCCAGTTTACTCTAAGTCTCTTGCCTTGCGCTCAGTTGATAAAACTCACATTAGCCACACATTAAATGCAATTTCAGTCACATGGGGCTCTGATCGTCCAGAATTTTGCTTGGTGAGTGCCAAACCATGGAGGCTTTGTGATTCAGAATTACCTGAGCCCTGCACCATCACTTTTATTGGAACTGCTGGACGTAGCTAAGCCAGCCTTGAAATGCTGTGATAATTTACCTGCCCAAGCACAAAATCCATTCGCTCACCCTTGTCATCATCATGTTGTTGATCGATGATAATGAAAAAAAGACAAGCCCTTATGGATTGCCCAAGCAGCATTCTGCAAAGAGGACTCTGCCAACCCTTTCCAATTCCCAATGACTTGCAAAAAGATTCAAGATGCACGTCCCACACCAGATGGCCATGGGGAGGAACAACTATTCGTAATGACAGCAGGGAAATCTTCCCAGGATTGTGAGACCCCCTGACTGATAGACTGAGAAGATGGATGTTGCTGCAATGACTGACAATGGCCTTCCGTTGATCACAGCAGAAAATCTTGAAAGAGGGATAAAGCTCGTCTCAGACACCTTTCCCTCAGCCATACACACAAGGCTGAGGGCTGCAAGAAGATAGTGCAGAGCCTGTATGAGGGTCCCTCACCACAGAGGGACTTCTCCAGGGGCCAGATCAGCTGGCTTTCCATTCTCTGTGGACCTATAAGGCAGAACAAATTAACCAAAACGTGGTATCATTCTCATAGAATAAAGAGACGAAGGGGTGTGTGAAATGGGCCCTATTTGATTCGGATTCAGCCTGAATCAGGGCAATGATTCGGTTCCTTAATGTGGATCTCTGTCCCCGATTCAATTTGGGTGAATCTGAATCTGAAGATTCAATGCTGATTTGGAGAATCAGAGATTCGGACATAGACACAGCTTTAAATGTTTTTTCTACATACCTCAAGGTACCAGGCATGGCTTGTGAATGCTGCAATGCTGGGGCAGATGGAGTGTCCCACAGGAGTGCGGGGGGACTCCCCCATGTGCTCAGTGGCAAAGCCAGAAGTGGACCGGAAGTACTTCTGGTCCACTTCTGGGTCCGCTGGGGAGCACGCTCGGCACCCCCCCCCACCTGCCGTGTCCCCCCGGCTCAGCGATTGGCTGCAGGGGGACCCTGGGTGCCCATGTAGACCCAGGAGGTGCCAGTCACCACGCCAGGGGGAGTGTGGGGGGGCCCCCCAGTGTGCTCTGTGGCGGACCCGGAAGTGGACTGAAAATGCTTCTGGTCCCCTTCCGGGTCTGCTGCTGAGCATGCTGGGGACCCCCCCTGCACTGCTGTGGGACACTCCATGCACCCCAGCATCACAGCATTCATTAGCCGCCTGCTACCTAGAGGTATGTAGAAAAAAACATTTAAAGCTGTGTGTAACTGGGAACCCTAGCCCTGTTACTAAGAGACAGGGTGGTCCCTTTAAATCAAGCACCTTCCAGTCACGGCCAGCCGGTGAAGTAGGGGTTAAGGCTCAAGCCCTGGCAGCTGGCCAGGTGACAGGAAGAGGAAAGCCAGGATCCTATAAATGGCAAGTGGAGAAGGCCAGAGGGGTGGGGGGAGGATGAATCCCAATGGCCATGGTGCTGCAGTCGCAGTCTCTGTTGGAAGACTATGCCATGCTGTGAGCCAGAAGCATGATCATCTAAAGTAAGTAGGCATGTTGCCTCTCTCAGTTCTGTATTATCATTTTTCCATTATATGGCCATAGAAGCCTATGTTTTGTGTTGCATGCTAAGACTGGTGGTTTGGATGAGGCTATTTGGGGAAGGAGGAGGCTTCATTGGGGGCCCACTGCAGGGTGGGGACCCCAGCGCCAGAAAGGGCACAATATTTGGGGGTGAGCTGACCCCAGTGCCAGAGAGGGCACAGGAGCCCGAGTGAGTTTTTTTTGAGAGCTAGAGCCTTGAAGTCAAACCCTGATTAGTGGGTTTTTGACTGAGAGGCCTAGCTAAAGAGAGAAGGGGTAGGCCTACAGTGGCTGAGACCCCAACATAAAGAGGAATTTACAAATACCATCTGCAAGGCTTGGGCTGTGGTGTAGGGGAGGAATGGAGCTGCAGATAGTGCCCCCTGACATCGGGGCATAAAATGGGCAGCCTCCCACTTAATTAACACCAATTACTTAACAACAAGGCGTGGCAGGTGAGGTGGGTGGTTTGCCCAGAACAGGTGGGTGGGGCCACCAGTAGATGGACCCTGAGCAGGCCCTCTGTTATACTGTGTCTATGTCTGAATCACTGAATCTCTCTGAATTGGTTTGGAGGGTTCTGATTTGATTCGAAGAGATTAAAGGGTCTTCTGATTTGATTCGGATTCGGAGATTCAGTCACAGAATCGGGCTGAATCTCCGCCGAATCGAATCAGGGACTGAAGCTTCGAATAGCCTTAAAGAGTGGGTCTTTGCTATTACTGAGGAACACAACAGTAGCCCCTAACACGAGCGTGAAAAAAATGATGAGCATGCAAACACAGGTGACTAATCAGATAGACAATCCGTATAAGCGTTAGTTTAGCTTTGAGGCTTAATTCAGTTTGGATTATTCCACATCCTGCGACAAAAAAGTCTGCACCCCTCATGAATCATACACTGAGTTAATTTGGCTGTGAAGAGACTTAAAAGAAAAGAGCTGTGAATTAAATATATAGAGGGAAGTAATATTCTTCTCTTGCGGAGAACTCGGAGTGAACTCTTGTTCTGTTTGGTGAATACAGGGCAGACTTCTGAGGATGTTGTCAGAACTCATAACTTGCCAAAATGATAATTAAATCAAGAGGGCAAGGGCATGGGAACATTTTCCTGAGAGATGGGGAGAACTTAAAAGCGTGGATGGGGTAATCAGTAGTGTTAGGCAATGTCAGAGGTGGCGTGAGGTGATCTACTGACTGATACTTGTATCGGTTTAAGTCAACCCTTTATTCTAGCGTGCTGGAATAAAAGGGCAGAAACTAAAGCATGGTACAAAGTACTTTGCACATAAAGCTGGCTCCAAAGAGAGAATGACTTTGATGTTAGACTTTTCAGGGGCCTTAAAAGGCCCCAGGTAGCATCTTGCCCATGGTGTTATTTGGATATAAGATAGTTCCTGCTCAGGAGCCAAGAGAAGAATCTTACAGAACCCATCCTTGAAGAGAAAAGTCTTGCCCTCTTTTCTCTGCTTATCTCTTTTCCTGGTTGTAATAGTGTTGAGAAAGGAATTAAGTCGCTCTCTGCAAGGGCTAATATGAAACCACGGGCACTTCAGTATCAAGGTTGTTATTTGAGCAGTTTTTAGTACCAGACTCTGCAATGCAGCCTTTACTCCACTGTTATTCAAAAAGGGCTGCAGGAGTTATTCCTCAGTCCCTCGTGGCACTATCGACACCCTCAGCGGT
>NW_005842616.1:726585-752094 GCF_000455745.1 Alligator sinensis | reverse complement strand
GGTAATTGAGATAATGTGGAAGTGTGACAGGCTAATCGTACTAACAGTAAGTGGCAGGACTGCGGTGCCGGCCTGTGCAGAGGGATGCATGTCAGCTGTACAGATGTTAAGCAACTCCCTGGGGTAAGGACTGATCTATGGCGAGGCCAGCATCCCCAGCCATAAGCTGGCCTTTTTGTGCACGTCTCTTTGAACGTATTTCAAGCTGACATCGCTCAGGTTCCCCAGGAGGCTTTAGGGAATAGACATGCAAAAAGATGCAGAATAGGGGAGGGTTTCAAGATTCAAAAACACCATACAACGAGCACCATTAAACTGTCAGCGTGTACCCGCCATGATGTCTAGTCACAAATAGTGTTTGTTCCTCCTGAACTGAGAGGGAACGAGACGGCAGCTGCTCTGGTGCTAATTGAGGGGAGCTGTCAACTCACTCGCAGCACTTGGGGTCGGAGGGGAACCTCACCCTGGCTTATGGCTTCTCCTGCCTGGTACAATGCAAAGCTCAGGAGAGGTTAGGAAAACACCTTCTTGGAAAGTCACTTTCCATGCTATCGCATTCAGGGTTCAGCTTATCCGAGCTGATTCCCTTCATGTCTGCTGAAAACATTGTCATTTCTCCTGCCAATTCCTTCTTCCCAGGACCAAGGCTTGGAGAAAACCCCTAATTTTTGGCAACTGATCTGAGTGTGGCAGGAGTCACTTTGACTGAACTTGAATCTTGGATCTTTACTCAGGGATTGGCCTTTCTAAAGTCTGAATCTACAGGACCCGCCCCGACCTGAGCTATGATAGATCACAAGCTTCTGTTTTGGGGTAAGACTGACTAAGGGTGATCTATTCTTGGGATTTTACACAGAGTTGGAAAAATGTGGCCGTCTGTGTTGCCTCTGCCACTTTTCAGCTTAGTAATTCTCCACCTGGTGGGCGCCTATGCTGGAGGGAGCTGTGGCAGCACAAGATGCTTGAAAAAACTTTCCCACAGTGGAGAAGTCCAGCTGTGGGCAAGGCTGACCGGGAGGAGGTGTTTGGGCCAGCCAGATAGTGAGCAGATTCACTGATTCACCATAATTACTGTGAGCCTCCTATCAAGAGTCAAGGAGCTGGTACAAAGTTCATAGAAGTCAGTGTCCCTTAAAAAATGCCCTTGCTCCCTGCTCCAGACAGGGAAATAGTGGATCCCCTGCTCTAAATCACCTGCCCTTTAGCATCTCCCCTACCTGTTACAGTGTGTACAGAAGTGCCCCATTCATGTTTTACAATGCTGTAATTTAGAGCACTTTATAGCCCTATAAATTACAGCACTCTTACACATGACAGAAGTGCAGTGTTTGGTTAGGGGAGCCCTCCACTGTCCAGGCTAGGAGGCAAGGCATGCTCAGCAGCCTCCTGGGGCTTTTCCATTGGTCAGAAATTTGACCAGTGTGCAGAGGTTATTTAAAGCATTGTAGGTTGCTAAAGTGCTGTAAAATACAACGCTTCAGATTTAATAACTCATTTAACAAGGGTTAATTTAAAGTGCTGTACCCATTTTTAAAGTGCTGTAAAGCTAAGCACTTCTGTTAAGTCATGGCAATAAAGCACTTTAAACGGTTGAAAAAACCCCCAACGTCCGTGCACACCCTTAGTGGTGAATAGCTGTAATGGCAGCCTACTGTCATAAGACAACAAGAACTGCCACTTACTGAGTCAGACCATAGGTGCATCTTGCCTGGTAGCCTGTGTCACACAGGGGCAGAGAGTGGATACTGAAAGGGAGAGCGAACTGGGCATGATCAGGGTTTCCCCACACTGTTTCTCTCTCAGTTGCAGCCTTCAGTATTGTGGGTCTAGGAAGTTCTGGTTCACAGGCTGTATCCCTAACTCCCAGGCTCAATATCTACTGATGCTCCTTTCCTCCAAGAATCTGTCTGGTCCCCTTTTGAATCTGGCTAAACCAGGGGCAGGCAATTATTTTTCATGGAGGGCCGCTTACTGAGTTTTGGCAAGCTATCGAGGGCCGCATGAAAGGCAACCAGGGGCAGATAAGTATTAATTTTCTAAATTTTTTAGGGGCCCTGCGGGCTGGATATAATGGCCTAGTGGGCTGCATCCCTCCCCTGGCCTACACTGTCAGCTTGCACAACATATGGTGGCAATGAGGCCCACCTCTGACTACACACTGTGTGAAAAAGAGCTTCTTTTTGTTACTTTTAAACTTGCTGCCTACTAGTTTCATGCTGTGACCCCTAGTTCTTGTATTGCGAGAAGTAAGAAATAATAAATCCCTATTTACTTTCTCTTTGCCATTTAGTATTTTGTCAACTCTGATCATATTCCCCCTCAAGCTTCTCTTTGCTAAACTGAGTAGACCTAGCCTCTTTAGTCTTTCCTCATATAATAGCCCCTCCATACCACTCATCCTCCTTATGGCCCTTCTCTACAACTTCTCTAGCTCTTCTGTATCCTTGTTGAGGTGTAGGGACCAGAACGGTCCCGCAGAAGATAAACAGCTTTTCTGCCTGCTCTGAATCCTGGTGAAACGTATATGAATGTTCAAAACCACTTCTGTAAATATCCAGGCCCTGTACCCTACTGAGCGGGGTTTAGATTGAGCAAACCAGATTGGTGGGAGCAGAAATAATTGGATTCTCATCTCATGGGGTGCAGTATCCTTTGCTGCTGCAGGAAGGTGTATTTTGCATTTCTCTGTCCCAACAGGAGTGACAGTAGTGAGCATCTGTTGCCCGAGGACAGAATAAATCACAGATCGTCCCTTCATGCATCACAGTGTCCTGAATACTGAACAAGTTTGTAGGGGTTTTCAAATAAACATCTACAGATAAAATGAGCCCTGATGCTGTTCCCAAAACTCAGGCTAAATCAGCCAAGTGGGCACTTTCATGCTGCTTGCCTCTCCATTGGACAAATCTACTTTCAAAATTATTTCCATGCAGCAATGGAAGTTGTCATCACCCGTCTGCTTTCTTCATTTCATTGCGGAGTTTCTCCCAACTTTATAACAAGCAGACAAGGAGGTACAACTGCTCTGCTTTGCTCACCCCTAGGCTATTAGCTCACAGCAGCATATACCGTTCTACGGGACTGGATGACCGATATGTTTATACCTGTGCCACTGACCTTTGCCCAAGTGAAACAAGGAGCAGAGAGGTAGACCCCTATACTGGGGGAACTTTGTCCAGTATTGCCTAGAGCAGTGGTTTTCAACCTCCACAGACTATGTCAAAGGGGTCCGTGGAAGATGTCTATGATGAATCAGAAGGATGTGAATACCCACATGTACAATTCAAAGGGGTCTGCGCCTCCATTTGAAATTTCCAAAGGGGTCCACAAATGAAAAATGGTTAAACCACCTGCCTAGACTTATCTCTGAAGGAAGAATTGTAGTCAAATGTACACTGGTTTAAGTGACACAGGTGTAAGTGTCTTGTGTCTGCAGTTTAACACAAGGCAGCCTTTGCTAAACGCAAAGGGACAATTCCCAGCAACTTCCACCGAGCAGTAAATGACTCTGATAGCAGCTTATGCTCTGCCACCTAGGATAAGCAGCTCTTCTGTTGGCTCCGATGCCCAGTGTTCACAACCAATGGAAATGACACCGCAGGAAACGTCCAGGTCCTGTGCCTACTAACGGGACTTACTTTGAGATGTACCAGAATGGTGGGAATAGACTTCAGTGGCAAATATTAATTCTGCTTCCCTAAAGGGCGTTTTAGAAGGAGAGCTCAGAGTAGGTGAGGAATAGCATGCACTTGCGCAAGTTTAGAAATGTGACCTCAGTGCAATGCCAACACATAATGGGCATATATAGATGTACTCTGGGAGGCGCTTTAATTAGTGCAACTCTGAAAGCCGTGCTAATTTAAACCACCCAGAGTGTCACATGTATCAGCGTCCCCGCTCTGAAACATGGCAACGGGGCGCTTTGAACTAAAACTCATCAAACCAGATTTAAAGTGCCCTGCAGCCATTTTCCAGTGTGGAGATGCTGGAGATACATGTGACACTGGAGCGTGATAATTACCATGCTCCAGCAGACTCGATTAATCGCTGTAATTACACTGCATCAGAGCAGCCTCCCTGCAAGGGTACAGGAGCCTGATGTGTCTAACAAACAGATCTGAATGGTATCTAGGCAAGGAGCCCGCTGCAGGTGAACGCTTCTGATTAGGATGCAAATGACTGCCACTTAAATAAAGGTGTGTGCATGCTCACTATGCAGCCCTTAAGAACCACCTTCCTCGGTAAGGATCAAACTGTTAAATTTCTATTCACAAGGTGAGAAGGGCTCTCTGTCTGGGATCTGTTTCTAGCTAACTACTGAAGTAGTCTCATCCTTCTTTCAATAGTGCAGGTGTTGGTTTTAATGGAGGCCAAAGTTCTTGGAACAAGCCAACAGGGGAGGGCTCTGTTCAGCTGCTGGAGAAAGGTTGTTGCAAAGTGTGCTTTCAAAGAGGAAAAACGAAGCATAGTCAGGGTGGTGTGCCAGTGAAAAATGCAGACATATGTCCATTAGCACACATTCCCTCTTGGCATTCTGGCTACAATGCAAAACCTCACACTGGACACCTGAACATCGTTACCTACTATATTATTTTTATATCGGGGTGACAACGATACATCCCACAGGCTGGATCTGGCCCATGGAGCCCTGCAATCTGGCCTGTGGGTCTCAGACCAACCCCGCACAACACGTGTGGCTCATGCTGGCACCCGTGCTGCACACAGCACAGGGACCTACGATGCTGTGTGTTCCTTCTCACTCAGAAAAGTGAACTATAATAAAACCATATTACATGAGCTCGTTTGCAGAGGACTGCCCACGGGTTACTTGAGTGCTTAAGTTGAATTGAAACCGTGCACAGGGGTGAATTCCACTCAAAGATTTTACTGAGAAGAAATACCTCCCCAGCAGGACTGGAATGTAACCTTAAAAGAAAGGGAAAGATTGTGCATGGCCTCCATGGTTTAAATCTCTCTCCCTTTTTCTAAACAGAGATCAGGACCAAGCCCTCTCACCTCAAATCACAGAGCTGTTGGTAGTCTGGAATAGAGGGCTCTGGCTGGCTGCTGAAACTGCTTCATGTGGCATAAAATATTAAAAAATTCATTGGGTCAGAGCGAGAGGGAGAACAACTTCATGGTCCGGAGGTGAGGCCATTCCCTGGAGAGCTGGGACACCATTTCTGCTTCAATGAATATTTAACTATTCTCTCAGCTTTCTATAAAATAAAGAACACCTTCCCCAGCATGTCCTACAGCTTATGGTGTTGGGCAGTCTCCTGGCACCCAAGAAATCTTGATTAAAAAATTCTTCTCTGAATCAAGCAGAGCAGGCATATGAACCTAGGTCTCCTACATCCCAAGAGAGATCCCATTCCCTAATCACTGGACTACAGGCTACAGGGGGACTGGCACCTCCTCGTCACAGACTTTGTGAATGGCATCCAAGTTCCTTTGGCAATTGGATTTTCTTTTTTAAAGCACCTCAAAATGAAATGGTTCATTTTGAGTCGAGGAAAAAAGATTTGTTAGACCCCAAATTATGATTATTTTCTTTACAATTTGACATTCCCTATACATTCTGGTTCTGGGGTGAGTAGAAACAATTTTGTCCCCAGTTCAGTCACCAAACTGAGAAGTTCATTCCACGTAGCCCACCTTTCGTGGTAGGGAATGTATCTGACTTTGACCATTTCAGTATAGTTAGCACATCTTTAAGGAGCAAATTTTCCAAAGAACAGACTCACTTCTGCATACTGAGCACAAGAACAGATCTGAATAGTTGTGATTAGAAGCGACGGATGCAGAATTACATGGTTCCACACTGGCAGTTTGCTTTGCAGGTGCAGAAATGTGGAGGCAAATATTATCCCAACACTGGCCCCTGCCAGCTTCAGAAGCAGTCAGCAGTCTCCCAAGTGGCTACCTGGAAAGAGGAAGAGGTCTTTCCTCCTTCCCCTAAACACACTGATACCAACTAGAAATGCATCCATTTCCTTTGCTTTACAGCACCAGGGCTCCAGAGATGCTAACTTGGTCTTTTTTTGTGGTGTCTAAAGATGATCCTGTCGTCTACTCCTCCTTTCCCAGACTCCTGTCAAAACACACTAGATACAAATTTCCTTTCTCCACATCACAAATCACCAACATCACCTTGTCATTTCAATTTTCCACACATTTTCTTTTCTCCTGCCCTATATCTCAGTGAAGTCTCGTCTCTACAGCTCATTGCCATCGGCGACTAATCTTGAACAAAGCGCTCTCAATTTCAAATGTAATGAAAAAGGAAAATCAGTAACACAAAAGAGAAAATTAACCATGGAAACCACTTTCACAGGGCTGGTCAGGTTCTTTAGGTTCATCTAGTGAACCTGAATTAGAGGCGTGTTCTCGTTCCCCCTCCTTTGTTCTTCTTTGTCACCGGAGTCCACTCCAACGAAAGGAGGAAAGAAAGTTAGTTGGGTGGGGCGGAGGGGGTGCCAAGTTGAGAATGGCACTTCTACCTCTGAATGCACCAAGGACTCACTGTGTACATCTTAAAAAGGAAGGGTCTACTACAGGGTTTTGAATCTTAGTTCTGATGTGGGGGGACCAGATTGGGGTATTTTTCTTTTTCAAATGGGGTTGCAATTCCAAGTGTCATTTTGTGCCATCTTATTTCTTTAAGAGAAGTTAAAAATGGCTTATAAAAAGCAACCGCTTTCTCTTGTGGGACATACAGTCAAGCCTTTGCTTTATGCAAACTTCTTGAGGTCCACACATCTGTCATGGGGGACCTTTGCTTTTCAAATTTCTGTTCAAATATTTGAAGAGTGTCTCAACAGACAGTCTGAGTTTGTGTGTGCAAGCAGTTCTGGAGGGTGGTTACTGGAGAAGACTTCAGGGAAGATTTGCATATTTTGCAGAAGAGCGTGGAAAACAGATTTTGTGAGGCAAGGACTGGCATTTTCAGTCCTGAAGAGGATAGACTTTAGGCATATTGTAACACTGTCTAACTGCAGAAATAGAGGTTTGTAAAAGAAAGCATGGATCAAGTATTCTTGTTTAGCAGTGACTGAAAAATGAGAATAATTAATCACTAAATAAGTAGGAAAGGAGCCAAGAGGTACCTGGAAACATTTAGGGCTAGTGGACAAGTTACTGTGAGATGAACAGTGGTCTTACCACAAATCAGCTACTCCATGGTAGATGCCTGTCTAGGCACGCCTATTCCAGGGTAAATGAAAACTCACCCATGGTACTTTGCCCATGGGTAATTATTTCAAAGTAGCTGACCTGATGTAAGGCCCTGGCCTTGGATATTGTGTGCTGACTTGTCATGTGAAGTTACCAAAAACTGCATCATTCTGAGAAAACTTGACGAAGGGAATGAGCTGCCCCCGGTGATTATGCACCCATCAGCACTGGAGAGATGCCTTGCCATAAAGGTGTGGGGAGGTGAGGTAGAGCAAATGTCTGTTCTAAACCAAAAGGGCACCTATACATGTGCTCTGGGGTGTGGAAGAGGGCATTTTAATTAAAGCAGTTCTTGGGAGGTGCTCTAATTAAAGTGCCTGCTGTGTCTCCCGTAGCCAGCATTCTGCATTTCAAAATGGTGGCACGGGCTCTTTAACTAAAGGTCGTTTGACAGGCTTTGGTTAAAATGGCCCTGCTGCCATTTTAAAACACGGGGATGCTGAATACCTGAGATGCTGCAGCACGCTGGAGCATCAAGATGAGAACGTTCCAGCAGACTCAATTAACCAATGAATCGAGACTGCTCTGACGCCTTGTAATCAGAACGCATTGGAGCACGTGTAAATGTGCCCAAAGACCGTGACTTGTCTAACACAGACACACAGGAATATTAGGTCCTTCCTGCCACCTTTGCATGGTCAATCCATGTGGACGAGGTGCTCTTCCTACTCCCCCCTGCACGTTGGCACCCCCCCGCCCCTTTCAGGAGGTGGAACTTTTGTTGGAGTGGACTCCAGTGGCAATGAAGAACAAAGAAACGGGGAATGAGCTCTGGTTGAGCTCTTGTTCTACCCATGCAGTGAGCTACAGCAAAACAGCAGAAAGTGTAGCAGTGTGCTACTGGGTGCAACTGAGAGCAATTTCCATCTCCTTTCGAGCTCTGTGAAAGCAAGGCACAACTTATGACCCCGTGAATCATGTTTCCTCCCATGGTCTGCCGCCGGACTGGCAAAATGATGTGCCACACCCTACCTCTATTCCTAGGCAACTATCAATCCTGCCCCAAAACATGATGTGATTAACATACCAGCATTTAGAGAATCCCTGCACCTTTCAATGATTTCTTTTAGGAAATGATCTTGGCAATCCTACCTATATTTCGACATTAGAAAGGGAAATTTCCCAAAGTACCCAAAGAGTCCATAACACATGTTTGAAGATTACTTACAGAGATCAGTAAAACTTTCAAGTCCATGTCAGTCTTAGGCAGTGGTTTGAACTAATATTTTGCATACAAGCCTTCTTCGTCCTATAGAGGCAGGAATTTAGAGGTGCATGGTGGGTGTGTCAGCTTGTTGTCCACTTGTGGCCCAATCCAGTACTTCTTACACCCCGAAGAGCGCTAGGAGGGAGGGTGGGGTGAAGGTGGTGGATTAGTAGAGGTCTACCTAACTCGAGGAGGCAGTCAGCCAATTTTGTGGGGAGATCACAGGACTGGCCACCATATTCATGGGCTGATTGCAGTGGGCTCCCCTCCATGCCTCTGATTGGTTAAGGCCCCCCGTGGCCCAGCCTCTTGCCATTGACCTGTCTGTCATATGGACCTGCCGCTCACTGCTAATTCATTGTGAGGGCAGTGAATCGTGATTTGGGTAGGGCCATATGACAGGCAGCCCTCTCAGCCAATCAGTGGCAAGGGGTGGAGGGAGGTGGCAGCCATGTTGTGCTTCCCTACATATGGGCAGCTTTCCCTCTTCCCTTCGCCCCAGCATGCTGTGCAGTGTGGACTAATGGAGTCAGCTTTTTATTTTCAGTCAGTTTCCTTTCTTTTCTTTACGGTTTTGTGGACATTATCCACTTTTGCAGGCAATGCCGGATTTCCGCAAAATCTGTGAAGTCACGATTTCTGTAGGTCCCTCCTTATTGGACAGTCTTTTGAATAACTAGAATTGCAGGGCATGCAAATGGGTGTTAATGGACAATTCTGCACATCTGAAAACAGATAAATGTGACTGACACACTGAAGTGCTTTGTGAAGAAACCGTTTTACCAAGAGGGCAAGTGGCTGCCATTACCACGACAATATTTATCAAGAGCAGTCACACTCTGCAGTCCTCAGCTCAGTCTGGCAAATCCTTACACAGGTGCTCATGTCTAAACACTTGAGTAATCCCAGTGATTTCAAGTTATGCACCTATGTAAGTGTGTGCCGTGCAGGGATCAGACACCATAGGCATCTTACATATGCAAGTGCCGCAGCACTAGGTGCTTTGAAAATAATCAAAAATGAATGCCCACTCAATTAATCGAGTTTGCTCCAAAGTGGTGGGTCTCTGGTGCATTGCAGGACAGAAAAGTATGTGTATAAATGCCCCGTGATTTCATGGGGCAGAGATTCAGTTACAGGTTTTGCCACTAAATACACAGTTTGAACTTTGTAGCTGTGACCAGTCAAACTACTGAAAGTAAAATATGATTTCACAAGTATTTATACTCGCAATGCTTGAGCACTCAAATGGGCTGGAAATAACGATCAGGCAGAAATTGGCTCTAGAGTGCTAATGAATATCCACTGGAATTTTCTTTTACTGGGCTCTAGAGATAACTGTTGTAAAGACCAAGTAATTTAGCGATTGCCAGAGTGTGGCAGCTGGTAGTTATACACAATGACTTCACAAATATTGTTTGCTGGTTGTGCTCGGTAGAACTAATGTAATGTGATACTTGAGTAATCCCATAGCTTCAGACAGGAGAGTCACTCACTCACAATGCCCGGTGGAAGGCGACTGCCTCCCTGTGGGTATGCTATGAGTAGTAACCAAAATGAGAAACAGTTGGCTTAGAAAAAGACAAATCAGTAAGTTATTACCTCTCTTAGTGTTTTTTAAAATAATAAACAGGGACCTATTTAATTCACGGATTTAACGGAAACCCAGAAATCTGGGATTGTCTGCAAAATCCTCAAAATCAATAACAAAAACTTAAGAAAAATGAAATGCTGGCTCCCTAGTGGGAGCCAGTGGTCCTCACTGCCGGGAAGGGAAGGTGCCAGCTGGCAGGGTGGCACGAAGGGCAGCAAACAAGATGGTAACTGCTCCCTTGTCTCTCCTCCCCCCGTGGGATCTTTGCACCAATCATTGCCAAGGGGCAGGGCAACATTAAGAGCAGCAAGCAATCAAGGGGGCAGCCACCCCCCCGTCTCTTCTCCCCCCCGGGGGCCTCTCCACCAATCAGCCCCGAGGGGTGGGACCTCCAAGAAATGCCCACAAAGTAGACTCTATGTGCCGTGAGTAGACTGCCAGAAACTCTATGTCTCACCCCAATTTAAGTAGGCCCCTAATAATAAAACAGGAGCTGAACTTTCCACTGGCTAAATGACCAATGATTAGTTGGAGTGCAAGCACGTCTGATGTCCATGTCAGTTGACTTGATTATAGTAGGGTAACCTGATCTTGGCACGACTTCTCATTTCCTCTAAATAATACTCGGAAGCTTGGCTTTTACTGAATACTTCCCAGTTCTGTATTTCAAAAGCTTGTTTGATTCACTGTGATAAGAACCAGACAGAAGTGCTGAGAGAGCTGTGCTAGAATTCGGAAATAGCATGAAGGATTTTCAGATACATCTGATTCTGTGGGACACTGGCTTGATCCTTTACTCATTCTGGTGTAAGTCAGGCATAATGGGAACAGAGGCAATGGAGTTATGCCAGGGCTATAACCTTGGTAGCAGTGAGAACAGAATCAGGCGTACTGTGATTAATTCTAGCACCAATTTCACTAAGAGGTCTTGGGAGTGTGCATAAAGCACCCAGCTGCAAGAGGCTACACTATACTATGTGGCTTCCTATGAGTCAGGGCAGCTCAAGTTGAAAATTGTACCTTTTTCTTTTTTTTTTTTTTTTTACTGCCGTTTAATCTTTAATGCTTGAGTATCTGGAATTCACTAACACATTTTAGTGATGTCTAACTGCTCTATTAACTGTCGAGTGATTTGCTGGTTTTATAGATTTCAGGCCATTGTGGCTACATCTGATCACCTACTTAACAGAGGCAATAACATTTTACCAAGTCATTCTTACATCAAAGCCATTAACTCGTGGTTAACTAGACGGTATCTTTTAGAGATCCTGCCTTGATTTGACAGGTTCAGCAAATGGAGAATCCAATCCTTTGGTAAGGTCTTTTACAAGTTAAGTACCCTTATTGTGAAAGATTTTCCCTGTATTCCCAGCATCAATTTTTCTAGCTTAAATTCTACCCACTGATTCTCTTCATGTCTTACCGGTTAGACTGAGGAGCCCTTCCGTATCACACAATGTTGCCCCATCAAATGGCTTACAGACTGTGATGAAATCTTTGATAGGCTAAATCGAGTGCTGGGGCCCTCCCACAATAAGTCACATTTTCCTCACCCTTCTGCCCCTTTTCTTGACCCTCCAACATCTTTTTTAATCAGTCCTAGCCAATGTCAATAAGTACAAACCCAGTGTGATGAACTGGATAGCTCAGGGAACAGTTATTGGTCTGTAGAGCCTTTCATCTCCAAGTCACTGGTTCAAATACATCTCCAGATTGGCAGTGATCTAAGGGCAAAGGGCGGGAGGAAGCAGAGCATGCTCAAAAGTACTTACTATTTTCCTTGGTGAACTCAGTCCCTGCCAGCTACGTGGTGCCCTTATGAAATGGATACGTGTCCTGCCACTGCAGGCAGGTACATGATGTAGCAGAATCTACCGCTCTTGTCAGCATTGCAGATAAGGCGATTAGGTGTACAGAGAGTGAGATCTTTTATACCTTTAGCACTGGATTTAATTCAGTTTGGATTTGAAAAAAGGGGTTGGTGTTTCTAAAGCAGTTTGTATGCAAAGCTTATGTACCTGCAGAACAGACTACAGTCTCCAGGGCTATCAAGTTTGGAAACTTCAATATGCACCTGCTCACCTTAACTATGTTAAAACTCGGCAACAGTACCAGGCTATTACAGTAATCAAATACTAAGTTGCTGGATCACTTTATCATTTCATAGAGTAGCAGTTTCCATAATATATAAGCAGCATTTTGAAAGGTGTGACACTCGGCGGCGGCGCGGGAGTTTGACAGCAAATAGAGGTTAGAAGAGAGGCGCAGCTGCATGCTGTGATAACGTCCTGCACTTCGAAGAACCCATCCTGTCCGGTTCCCAATGGATATTTCTAAATCGGACAAAGCGCAGCCTGGCTGGCAGCCTCCATTCAAGAGGGAATGAAGCTAGTAGCAGGAGACTTCCTGTCGGGATTAATTTACATTGGTAGAACAGTGTCTGAGAAGCCTTGCAAGAAAAAAACTCTCCCATGATGACTGGCTCTGGCCACTCTTGAAAGCTTCATGCAACAAACATTTCTTCCCATTTAAAAGATAACAGCGGAGGATTCCTGTCTCCCGCCAAGAAAACAAATGAAACCAGCCCCCTTCCCACCTTCCCCGACCAGCTTGAATAAGCCTTGGCATGGGGCCAGGTATCACTTCCAATACAAAAACAGATATTTCATGAAACTTAATACAAGTAATTCCCATATCCTTCACCCAGACATAAAACATGATAGATATGGATTGGCTGCTGTTTTTCATGAATCTGTTTAGTGCTCTATTGGATATAAATTATGGTAAAGGGCAAGCTGCAAGTTCTACATGACTTGCCTCGTAGTAATGAGAAACCCATCCCGGACATGCGGTGTCACTGGATGACATACTATTTTCTGCACCCATCCCGGACATGCGGTGTCACTGGATGACTTACCATTTTCTGCCCCTGTCATTAGTATCCATTCACTTCTTGTCTGGGGGATTTTCAACACATTTCGTTCTTCTGGTTTATTAGAGCTTTTTGGTAAAAAAAACCCCAAACCCCAGCCAGGTAGACATGTTCAGTTTACATTAAAGGCCAGCAACCAATAATGATCCTCTCCTTTTCAACCAGCTGGATGAACTGGATAGCTCAGGGAACAGTTATTGGTCTATAGAGCCTTTCATCTCCAAGTCATCCCCTTTCTTTTTTTTTTTTTGGAGAAGCCTAATATGATTTTTAAGGTGACAGAAAAGGGAAGGACGAATTTCACATTTGGGCAGCATTCTTGATTCTTCAATATTTGTGCCATTCTCAGGAGCAGCTCGTTCAGCCCAAGTACATTTGCTTCCCATTCCCTGATGTGTTTCCCTTCTGCTACGGAGAGTGATAACGTTTCCATCCCAGGTTGTTCTGAATGGAAAACACCGAGAAGAAATGTTCTGGCTTTCTGTAGCTTGGGGCAGCAGCCTTGGTTGTGGGAGAACCATGGTCAGGATCCTGAAGTGATCGGGGACGGAAAACCGCTCTGAATTTGGCAGAACAAGGCTTTGGAAATGGGCGCCTTGCATCACAGACCCGTTTCCTAGTCACCAGGTGGCAGAGCATTTTTCTGCCTTCAGTAAAACTTTTCGACTTTGTTTGACCAACTGTTTCCAAGCTCAGCTCTGTATTTACCTCACCTGCTGGTTATTTCATTAGTGTGCAAGCAGGAAGAACTGGCAACTTGTACATACAATCTTATCATGGTGGGGGCAGCTCCACCAGAGAGGGGTTTGCTCCTAGGACAACAGCAATCCGAGTAGCCTTCCACACTGAAACTAGGCAGAGGGGATGCTTAGATCCAGTGTGGCTTCTCGAGGGGCCCCGATGAGTTGAGATCCATCCAAGCTCAGATTCTCACAGCAGCCACTATGGATGCTACTTGGGGAAGAAGCTAAATTCAGTACATCTTGCAAGCTGCAATCCCCAGTCTCTTGCTCAATTTAGAAGTCTGGCCAGGTAGCACCGGACCCTTGTCAGAGAAGCCAATGTGGACAGCTTCTGCTCCAGGAAGGGTCAGTAAGGAAGCGGTCAATCAGGCTAAATACACCTTGTTGTGCATCTACAGATGCATCACAAGCAGGTACAGGGAGGTGATCCTTCCCCTCTATGTGGTGCTGGTCAGGACGCAGTTGGAGTACTGCGTCCAGTTCTGGACGCCGCACTTCAAGAGAGATGTGGCTAGCATTGAGAGGGTCCAGAGGAGGGCCACTCGCATGGTCAGGGGGCAGCAGGGCAGGCCCTACAAAGATAGACTAAAGAGCCTGAATCTATTTAGCCTCCACAAGAGAAGACAGAGGGGATCTGGTGGCCGTCTATAAACTCACCACGGGGGACCAGCAGAAAATAAGTGAGGCTCTGTTCCCCCAGCCACCACCTGGGATAACAAGGAATAATGGCCACAAATTGATTGAGAGTAGGTTCAGGCTTGAAATCAGGAGGCATTACTTTACTTTACGGTTAGGGCTGCCAGGCTCTGCAATGGGCTCCCAAGGGAGGTGGTGCTCTCCCCTACCTTGGGGGTCTTCAAGAGAAGGCTGGATAGGCATCTGGCCAGGGTATTATGATCCCAGCACTCGTTCCTGCCCAGGGAGGGGGTCGGACCTGATGATCCATTCAGGTCCCTTCTGACCATAGAAACTATGAAGGCTTATTCCTGCAAATTTGATGTGGGCAGAGTTATTGCCACCAAGGATCCACAACCCAGGGGAGTGAGATGATAAGTTGAGACAAGTTTCTGCAACAAGCAATAGAGGGTGGGTTAGAGGGAAGGGAGGACAAGGACTACAACAACACGGTCATGCTAGAACTCAAGCCTGCAATATAACCATGAGCTCGGAAGAGATCACAGGAGGAAGATGACAAAGAAAGATGAGATAGAGAAGAAAGTAGAAAAGGACATGGATGGAGTGTAAGATCAGAAGGACAAACTGATGTGGTCCACTAAGGCAAGGCAGGCACCATTCAATCTTCTGGTTTAAGCACCGTTATTCAAATGATAGAGTAAACTAAATCAAGTTGCAGTGGAGAAAAGCCATCCATCAGTGGCAGTGAATCACAGAAGGCTGGTCAGGTCCCACTGTGAGACAGGGGAGCCGGAGGCTATGCAGCGCACAGCTGCCCATCACTTCCCTGACTGACCACAGTTGCAATCCAAACTGGCATTTGATAGTTCCTGCAAAGAAGTGATGAGACAGGGGATCTTGGTGCAGGATGGATCAAAAGCAGCTGGACTAAAAGGTGAAGGACCTGAACTTGTACCCTTGCATACCCTAAATTCCCCTCTGAGGCCAGCGAGACTTCAGTGTGTGCAAGGAGTAGTAGACCAAACGGTAGACTCTCGGCTATAATGACTTAGAACACACCCAGAATCACACTTTATTCACACTTCAAGGTGATCTTTTTTCTCTTGGGACACGATGAAATGTGATCCTGGGCCTGTTCTTCCGAGCCGGTGAAAATCATGCATGCACAAGCGAGTGCTATGGAGACAAAAACGATGGTTTCTGGAATTAGGAAGGCAAGTCTCTGCCTTATGAAACAGGAACTGTTTTAGAAGTACTTACGCTAGTCAGAGTCATGTAGTTATTAATCATTAAGAGAGTTGTCAGATTTAAGGGACAAGATCCTTGAAAGCCAAGAAGGGATTGATCCTTCTCAAGAAAGTTTGAACGAGGAGAAAAATGACCTTGTGACTAAGGAACAGAATGGGGAAATCCAGTTTTTATTTCTTGAGTTTAGACAAGTCAGCTAAGGTTTTTTTGTGCTATTAAGATGGGCATCAGAAATCCCAGCCTAAAAACACACTTACCCTTTGGAGAGAGAGTGCCACTACAGGCACTTTGACTACAAATCACCCAAGCAGAAAAAAATGCTGCTGCCGGGCATGGGCAGGGAGGGAGGAAGGGAACGTGTGTACAATTACCTAATATATTGCCGTTCTGAAGTAGATCTCTTCTGTTTTGCCATTTGAATCATAGGGCATCTTCTCAGAGGTGCCAATAAAGGGCTGTTTGGAGAAGACTAGTCCCAGGGCATTTTCAATGTTGTCAGTTCTGAATAAGACGAACCAAGGCCAAAGTTATTATATTTGGTACAGCTTACAAATGCCACAGGCATGGCTCAGGAAATTGCTCCTGACTTTATGTAATCTAACAATCAATACAGCCAAGCAAACAATTAGCAGGCTATTAATAATGGCACACTGACATGCCTATTGACAATCCCCTTGGAATGTGTGCATCCAGTGAGATGCATCTAAAGACAAGAAATGTAATTACAGACTCAACTTTGAGGTCCTGACACAAAGTTTAGTCAGACCTTTCTCATACAAATCAATGGACGGCTGCCTGAAGAACGAGTGAGTAAAGCTGTGTGCCATGAGTCAAATCTATGCAAGCTTATAATGCTGCACCACTCTGTAGATAGGAGCCCCAGCTGAAAGCAGTGTAGTTCTACTTGCAGGGTGTGCAAATTAGCTAAATTATGTTTGCAACACAGTCTCCCACATTGTCTTATAGATGTGGTTTAACTCCTTCTGGCTCAGGAACCCTTGGAGCAGTGTGCTGTGTTTGAGCATGCTGCTGCTGGGCATGGCAAGTCTGTGATCTAGGCAGAGACCTATAGGACAACTATGGATACTGGAGTTCTGCTACAGACTTGTTCTGTGAACTTAGGCATGTCACACAGTGCTTCATCATTACAGCTGCTGACCAGGCACAACTGTCATTGAGGTGAATGGGAGATGAGGGTGCTCCGTCCTTCCAAAACCCAGATCAGTAGGGTGAATTTTTTAAACTCAGGCTGTGCCTGAGACTACACAAAGGGCTAGCGGGGAAGGCGGCTTTTCAGAGTTGATGAGCACCTGCCATGCCAGATTGCTGAATGGGAGTTTTAAATCAGACCATTAATTAAGATGCCACTTTAGAGATGAAGTCACCTGTCTTTGAAAACATAGGTAACTGCCCTGCTACCTTTTCAAGGGTGTGTTGCTAGACTGCATCTGATGCCTTTACACAGGTCTCTATTGCCAGGCTGGCTGAAAGTTTCAATGGAAATACAAAGTATTAGCAAGAAGCCAAAGCAACAGAAGGGCTGATTTCTTGTAGCACTCATGGTCTTCAGTGGCAGCTGCAGGAGCTCATCACTTGGGAGCATCTGGCCCATTGTTGCTGATATTATTGCACCACCATGGTGACCTTATTCTTGTTCTATTACCAGATTTACAGTCAAGCATCATCAAAACCTTGGCAGCTACTCCAGGCAGTCTTAATAGAACTAAAGACTTTAGGAAAGGGGACAGATCAATTTCTTTAGTAGTCAATCACTAGGAGAAAAAAAAATCTGAGCTATTCAATTGTTTCCAAATAAATTCTACTAGTTTTCTATGCTATAAGACAAGTTGTTTCCAAATTATTACATGCCAGCAATAGATTTCTATCAGTTTTCTACCTTAATCTTTCTGTGGCTTAAAAACTTGAATCTTGGGGCACTTGTTCACGTGACGGTTGTCACACTGTACACATGATGAAAATGTCATGTGTGTGGCTTAATGGCATCACACATTACATGTGCGCCAGTTTGGGGGGTTTTAGATGAGTTTGCATTGTTGCAAACTAAACTACATCTGGATGTAGTTTAGTTTTCAACAGTGCGAATTGCAATGATGCAGTTGTCAGCTCGTCCCCTGGCTGCAGGAGAGGCGGGCAGGATCCACAGAAAAAAAGGATCAGGCCCTTCACTGCTTCTGCTGTCAGCAGGCACCTGGTGCAGGCAGAAGTGGTGAGGGGCCTGATCCCTTTTTTTTTTCTTAACAGAGCCTGCCCACCTCTCCCGCGGCCAGGGGGTAGCTGCATTTGGGCCAAGCAGCCCCTGAGCTGTGGGGGCTTCCAGTCCTTCCCTCCGTGGCAGCAGCACCCCTTGGGAGCACCCAGGCAGGCTGCTAGTGGGCCAGGTGCTTCCCCATCTAAGAGGCAGCACCCGGCCCAATCCAACTCTTCCCTGAGCCCACCTGCTGGAAGCCCACTGGGTGCTGCTCCCTGGGAGGCTCAGGGAAGAGTTGGATCAGGCTGGGTGCTGCCTCTGAGCTGGGGCAGCACCTGCCCCACTAGCAGCCTGCCCCCGTGGGCACCGCCGCCATAGAGGGAAGACCGGACTCCCCATAGCTCAAGGGCTACTCAGCCTGCTGGCTGCTCAGCCCCCAGCCATGGGCAGGCTCTGGCTCCAACAAAAAGGATCAGGCCCCTCACCATAACAGGATGGAAAAATTGAAATGGTAGGTTTCAATTAAAAGCCCACCGTTTCAGTTTAGAGGGCACAGAATAAAACCCTGAAGACTAAACTCCCACCATGTGTACAAGCGCCCTTGAACTGCAAATGATTGTTCAAAAGGCAACACAGATATATGCATCTGAATGTTGAAAGCTGACTTTTAAAATAAGAGAGGCACTATGTATAAACACTACCATCACCCCCTTGGTAGATGACTATCAAGGTACCCCACTTATACGTGTACCTGTAAGGCTCTGTCTTTCACAGATCCTTGTACTGGATAATGAAATGTGTGCATTGAGCTGCCATACATCACTTCGGAAATTTACTCTGTAGTTCCAGAGGAAGCGCAAGCATAGCACAGGACAAATACAAATGTGAGTGAATGCAGCCACTGTCTCGTGAGACTAACCTCCTTTCCTCTAAGCACCAACCAGTTGGACAGACCTGCTTTTTTCTAATCTCTGAACAGCTGGTACTTTGAAAATTCTTTATTTAATCAGGGTTTCACTCCAAGAAGGGAATCCTCAGATGAATTCTAAGAATATGAAAATCCTAAGTTCGGGTTGGGTTTTTTTGCCCTCCAAACCGAACAGAATTCTTGGTAAGTTTAGTCACCAGTGTTTGGACAGCAAAAACTCTTTGCCTAGTTGCAGGTGAATGGGGATTTCAGATCTGAACACCCACTTAAGAGCCTGTGCCTTCCACTCTGGTTTCACAATAGCCATATATCACGTGAGAGAGCAATGAGAGGAAAGGCTTAAGTCACACCTGCACTATATCAGGATTTCCTTATACCTTGCTCCTCAGCTTCCTCATGCTCTCCCCTATCTCAGACCTGACATTGTCTCATGCCCTACAGGGTTGTAGAGAGCCTGGAAAAGGGAAACAAAATGATGATTTCTTAGAATAAACCCTGGGAAATTCTACTTGACCATCGGGCCAGGCATATAAGATGAAAATGCTGTGAGTTCGTAGAGATGAGTCGGATGTCAAGGGGTTTTGAAACCCTGCTATAAGAGTGATCCTTTCCACACCCAGAATCAGGAGGAGGAAATTTCTCCAATGTTCTGGCCTCCTAGTAGCCTGTAAGGTTTTCCTGAGTGGTAGCCAAGGCCCCTTCTATGCATTACACATGAACCCAATTTAAGGTGCCATAAAATGGCAAATGAGCCACAAAACTGTTCTATTTATAATGGAATAGATACTGAAGGGTAGGGTATAAAACGTGGAACATTTTAATGGCTGGTTTCTATGGTGCTTACATTTCAGGCATGACTGGAGCCAAAAATAAGCTGATTGTTGGCCCTGACCTAAGGCTGTGACTCCCCCTGAACTGGCAAGTAGCAATGGTGCAATTTGGATTTGACCCCAGTCCCCAAATTGCCTTTTCTGCCACGCTCATGTATTGGGTTTTTGGTTGTAGCTGTGTTGGTCTAAGGACATAGGCAGGCTAGGTTCTTCGGGTAGATGTGATGTCTTTTATTAGACCAGCTGAGTAGTTGGAAAAAAAGTTATTTGCAAGCTTTCAGGTGCAATCACTCTTCCTTCAGGCATAAGATCTCCAGAGATCTCCAGAATAGCAGAAACTCTCAATGCCTGATGAAGGGTGACTGTGCTCAAAAGCTTGCAAAGAACTTTTTTTCCAGCTACTCTCAGTTGATCTAATAAGGTATTATTACATCTACCCAAAGAACCTAGCCTGCTTATGCTCATGTGCTGGCATTGGGGATCAAATCCCACCATGCCATTAAATGAACATGGACCAAGGGGCCCAAGAGATTTGACATTAAAAAAAGGTGATAAACTCGACTTAGCTCCAAATCAAAAGATTTTTATGACAAAGCTGCAGAAACACAGATGACAAATCAGGTGACTTAAAGAAAAAAAAATCACCCTATAGCCCTCCAGGGAATCAGAGCAGGAGCTCTCCTACTTGCTCACTTGTCAGAAGAACAATAATGCTGATGTACGGAAAGGGACCGTCTAAAGCACTCACCACCTAATTTTCTAAAATCACTTGTGCTGGCTGAAGGCTGGAAGGCCCTAGTTTTCCTCTTGGACAAGAATGGAGGTGTAGATTTTAAACTCAAGAGGGACTTCTACTTTCTCACTTTCAACTTCTTTTTTGGAGAGCTACAGCTGCATATTCTGTTTCCTTGTCATCGACATTGCAACTGTCAAATGAATAAATAGCACTATTTCAAAGGAACATCACACGTTGGGAAGAGGGCATCAAGAAAATTAGAACACTGAGCAGCAGCCCGACTGTCACAGAAGGCATGTCAAGAAATGACTTTGTAACTCTGCCTTCGAATGCAGCTGTGCGGTCAGTAAATACTGGCATCGCCTTTTTATTTTATTCCTGCAAGTACTGCTGCCAAAAGCTGAGCTGCTAATTTTACAGATTCCTGCCAAATACAGTAGTGGAAATGGCCCCATTTTGTGGCATGTGTAGCTTTCGTTAGATAGCGCCATGTTTCAAAGCCCCCAAAGATCTGTCTAATAATGGAGCCTCCACATTCAGATGTTGATATTGGCAAGTCCTTTGATTTAAGTGTACTCACTTCTCTGTCGAGCTACAGTAAACAAGCTGTGCCTTTGCATCTTTGATATGTGCGGTAAAGCAATGTGACACGACATCAAAGTGGCTCCCACCGGATAGACCACAATCCCTTTTGCAAAAGAAGCAGAAGGCGCAATCAGCACCTGGGAATAAACAAGAAAGAATCCTGCTGATGTGATCCAGCCTGTGCCGAGAAAGTTAACTTTCCTAAAGATTAAGCACTCAATGATGTGACTCAGTGATTACATTTCAGCAAGTTGTGTGCATTTCTTTATATGCCAAATGTGGACTGGCTGACTATGGCAGATTTAGCTAAGCTGCTTGGCAGCATCCAGCATTGAAACAATGCCTCCCCTCCTTTCTTTTACCAAAATTTTGCTCTAGGCACACAGCAAGGGCATGATCCTATTTGTAATGAATTCAATGGTGCAGGAACAGGATCAAGGTGTCTGATAGGGGTGCATTAAATGGGCTGTATTCGATTTGGATTCAGCCTGAATCGGGGGACAGTGATTCGATTAATTGATTTAGATCACTGTCCCGATTCGATTCGGCCAAATCCAAATCTGAAGATTCGATGCTGATTAGGAGAGTCAGCAATTCAGACATAGACACAGCTTTAAAAGTTTTTTGTACATACCTCGAGATACCAGGTGCAGCTTGTGAACGCTGAGATGCTGGGGCGGATGGAGCATCCCACAGGAGCGCGGGAGGGGGCCACATGCTCACCGGTGGGCCTGGAAGTACTTCCAGTCCACTTCTGGGTCCACCACCAAGCATGTGAGGGACCCCTCCCGTGCCCCTCTGGCTCAGTGATTGGATGCAGGGGACCCTGGGTGCTCCCCAGCCCCAGGAGGCACCAATCACTGACCCGGTGGGCTGGGGGGGGTCCCACGTGCTCTCCACAGCGGACCCGGAAGTGGACCAAAAGTACTTCTGATCCACTTCTGGGTCTGCTGCTGAGCACGCTGGAGACTGCCCCACACTGCTTCATCCGCCCCACCATCGCAGCGTTCACGAGCCTTGCCTGTTACCTTGAGGTATATAGGAAAAGCATTTAAAGCTGTGTCTGTGTCCAAATCACCGATTCGGAGGGTTCCAATTCAATTTGGAGAGATTAAAGGGTCTCCTGATTTGATTTGGATTTGGAGATTCGGCTGCCAATTTGGGCCGAATCTCTGCCGAATCGAATCAGCGACTGAAGCTTCGCACAGCCCTAGTGTCTGAATTGTTAATCTTAATTCACCTAATTCATTCAACATTTGCCATATTTAGTCCATATTCTGCAGACCTTGCTATCAAATGAATAGTCATTACTACTCCTGTTGTCCCACTAATGTCAACAAGTTAAAAGTTGGAAGTTTCTGGTCTGACCAATACCTTTGAAAGGGGTGCAGAACAGACCTGACAGTGAGAGATTTTAATGAGTTCAACCTGCATACCTTACCAAAGAGAAGACTGAGAAGTGACCAAATGTCAGTGCATGTGTACTGAGAATACCTGGTACCAGACAGATGATCCCAGAGAAGGGCATTACTGGCTGGAAGCTGAAGCCAAAAAACTGAAATGGAAAATAAGGCACAAATTTTAAGCAGGGGCTAAACTGGAACATTACCAACAGTAGTAGGAATCTCCATCTCATGATGAGATCAGGACTAGTGGTGTTTCTGGAAGATACGATTTAGCCAAGGACAAGTTACTGGGTTCAGTGCGTGGGCAACCATGTAAAACATAATGGACAGTGTTAAATGAAAGTTCAGTGAGATAGACCTAAACACTGTGAATCCACAGCTTAAGGCGGACAAGACTACTTGTGTACAAGTCGTATCCACATGAGTACGGGTTTGGATACTGAATCAATTGCTAATATGAATTCTGTCCAAAGGACATTGTGCTAAACTACACACCTTTTGACAGTGCAGTATAGCATATGTCTTAAGCAAAACAGGAGAAACAGTAAAATCCGGGAGACCTTTCCAAGATTTTGTCATGGAGCAATATACAAGCGGGCTGTTCTTTGTTTGTGGGAAAGACAAGTTTTGCTAGAGAAGATTATGTTAAGTCTAGCTTTACAGAGCAAATTCCTTATTTTCACACACTTCGCGAACCACTTTTCTACAGGAATGCATTCATTCACTTGTCATAATTTACTGGCAACCACCTCCATTCGTATCTTATGGCTCGCTAACAGGATTTGGAAAAGGTCACTTTCTCTTTTTATCTGGAAAAACAAAGCTTTTCAAAATACATAAGAGGAAATCCCTTAAACTGGCTTTAGGTTAAAAACAAGAACAAACAAATAAAAAAATGGTCCCTAGGCTTGAATTAAAACATGCTTATCAATTTATCGTCCCTTCCTGATCCTTCTCTGGTCGGTTCTGGCCTGGAGGGATATCACAAATTATTTCTCTCTCCTAGAAGAGTGGTAAAATACAGCAGAGTGCAGGATCCTCATTGAATATAAAGGAGAATAGTGCCGGGATTCACACTAGCTGAGGATCTGGGCCAAAATATATTAATTTTGACACGATATTGTAGTGGGTTGAGAAATCATTTAGTTCAATTCTAGTCCCTTACCGTCTTTAAACTCAGCACAGTCTTTTATTTCATGGACCCCTCTTACATATCAGTCCTCAAGAACCCAAACTTAACATTGTCTGTACAGTGCACTCATTGTCCTGAGTCTTCTCCAGCCCTGAGAAGGTGCTTCCAGTTCACTGCTCTCCCTCCACACTGCAATCCTCCTTCTCCATCTAGCATGAACTCTGGTCCTTTCGTGGTGCTGCTGCTTCTAGCCTTGCAACCCCTGGGTCTTCTCTCAGGCCTCATGAGAGGGCTCTCTGGTTCACTGCTGCTTCTAGCCTTGAAGCCTTCTCTCTCACCGTGTGGTCTTCTTCCAGAACCAGAGAGGGCTACCTCAGCTCTATGCTGCAATTTCTCACCTCAGAGTCTTCCCCCTCTCTTTCTGACTCTCTCTGTATCCCTCTAGCTGTCTTCCCCCTAGCTCCCGTCCCTGGGAGCCTTTTAACTTTTTGTGCTCAGCCAGTTATCTATATCAACTGGCCCAATCCTCCAGGCAGGCCTGTAATTAGATTTCCATTACGTAGCTGCTGTAAGCCTGCAGACAGCTACAGCCTGATGTATTCATCCTGGTACAAGCCTCTGTCAGCCAGCCTGCTATACATACATTTGAGAATAATTATTTATTTAAAATAAAATCTTGAATCATTATTAATCTTGGCATTTCCACCAGTGGCCAATTTCCAAATCATCTCTAAGCCCCTAGCTCATCCAGGTTAGATGGTGCCATTCTAAAAGTGTCCCCCCAGGTTATATTGGCAATTATTCCAAACTAAGAGAATATCTTTATTGAGCCAGGAGTGTGGGGCTGACCCAGTTCCACCTATTAATGTCTTTTCAAAGCCTTTGCCATCTTTCATTTCTATGTCAAGTTCTTCACAGATGCACTTACTATTAGTAGACATCCTCTGGCAGGCTGATATCCTCTGGTGGGCTTTAAACTAGGCTTGTTGGGAAAAGGGGAGGATGAGGTTGGAGGGAGCCTTGGAACACCAAACCAAGTGTCGCCCACAAGAACAGCCCAGCCAAGACTGACGATGAGCACAAGAAATACCCAGGTAAGAGACCTGGATATTCCTGGGATTAGTGGGGCATTGCATACACCTTCAGGAGGCCTTAAATGCCTATACACTAATGCTTGTAGTCTGGGGAACAAGCAGGAGGAATTTACCCTCCTGCTAGCTAACACAAACACAGACATAGTGGGGCTCACTGAAATGTGGTGGGATCCAACGCACGACTGGGTGGTGAACATTGAGGGCTATAGGCGGTATGGGTGAGAAAAAACAGGAAGGAAAGGTGGGGGTGTGGCGCTCTATGTCAAAGAACAATTTACGTCCTCAACAAACAGCACTGGGTGTGAGGTAGGGAAGATTGAAGTGCTCTGGGTCAGATTACAAGGGGGCTGGGGGGAAAGGGACTTAACGGTGGGGGTCTACTACAGACCACCCAATCATGGAGAAGAGCTAGACCGGGAATTCTCAGGTCAGCTCGCAGAGGCAGTTAAGTCAAAGGATGTGGTCATCATGGGTGACCTAAACTGTCTGGACATTTGCTAGGAAGAGCAGTCAGCCAGGTCTGACCACTCACGTAGGTTCCTAGCCATATTACAGGACCTCCATCTAACCCAGGAGGTGCACAGTCCCACCAGGGGAAATGCCTTGTTGGACCTGGTCCTGGCCACAAGCGACGACCTGGTGAGGGGACTGCGGGCGCTTGATAATCGCCTGCTGGAATTCACCATCCAGTGCAGGGTGGCAAAGGCCTGCAGCAAGACAGCAGCCCTGGACTTCAGGAGGGCAGATTTCAATGCGGTAAGGAGACTAGTCGGGGAGGCATTGAGGTCCCAGAGGGGTAGGGAGTTAGGAGTCCAAGAAGAGTGGTCGTTCCTGAAGGAGAAGATCCTCCAAAGGGTGGCAATCCCAACATGGATCAAAGGAGGCAAGAGTGCTCAAAAGCCCCCATGGCTCACCAAAAGCATCCAGGAATGTCTCAAAGCTAAGAAGGAGGCATACACCCAATGGAAGGGAGGGGCCATCACCAGGGAGGAC